>NW_026622908.1:19037994-19337994 GCF_023065955.2 Ursus arctos
GTGTCATTTTGGCAATATCAGTCTAATCTGCTGGCACTGCTGAGTGCCCCACCCCCCATACTACAGCTAAACCACAACCAGCCAGGTGAGTGCCACGTTCACCCATCCATGACACGGCTGAGTAAGTATATGCCATGCCACAGCCAATAAGCATATGAAGTCCACACGGGAGATGTCCCTTGAGCACATGACTCTGGTGTCAATAGGTCATTGTGCTTCTGGGCCCCAAGATCATCTCCTACACAAGGCTACTCCTTCAAGACCAGGAGAGAGTTTTATCTAATACAAACACAAAGAATCAGAAAAATGAGGAGAGAGAAAAATATAGTTCAAATAAAAGAATAAGATAGGTGGAATGGACGATAGTAGCAGAGTAGGAGGATCCTAGGCTTGCTTCATCCCACAAGTACAACTAGATAACTATCAAATCATCTTAAATATCCCAGAAATTGACCTGAAGACTGGACGAACCAACTCCACAACTAAAGGTAGATAAGAGGCCACACTGAAGAAGGTAGGAAGTATGGAGATGCAGTTTGAGAGAGAAATGGATTGTGGCCACTGTGGTGGGAATGGAGCTGTGGTCTTTAAGAAGGGCAAGAGACAGACTAACACACAGGAAAGTGCATGGGAAAAATGAATCCCCATTGCAATTGCCTTGTAAACTGAGAGGGACCAAATTTTATGAGTTCTTGCAACCAGTGGGGCTTAAAGCCTGGAGTTTTAGAGGTCAGTATGCTTGGCTTGGGGAGAGCCTAGAGGCACTGGGGCTGTTCTTGGAGAGAAGGCAGGGCAAACAGCCCACAGACATATGGCCTGGAAACAGCAATCTGAAGAGCACCTGGGGCACACAGTGGGGAGGTTATTTGCTCATCTCAGAGTGTGTCCCAGGGAGACAGCAGTCACAGAGAGAATTCTGTGGGAACAAAGACCTGACAGGTGCCATTTCCCTCTCCCACTCCTTAACACAAACATAGTGCTACCTGTGGGAACCAGCACAGCACCCACACTCCCTACCTAATTTGCTTAAACCAAGTCCCATCCCCCACACTCCAGTGAAACCACCCTTCCCAGTCATGCTTGCCTCAGTCCCAGAGCAGTGGGCCCCCTCTCCCAGAAGACCAACCCAACCCCTGCCAACACTGTGTTTCCCAACCTGGACATTTTGTGTGGGCCTTGGTTCCAGCAGCAGTGTTGAAAGGTCTCATTTCACAAGTAGACCAGAGCACACCTAGTTACAACTCACCATATTCAGGCTAGAGGACAAACACTGCCCACAATAGGCAAAGAGAGGCTCTGCAGACGACTGTCCTAAAGGATAAAGTGGCCAGGACAAAACAGCAGAGTGCATGTAGCACACACAGAGTGCATGTAGCACACATTCCCTGAAGTGCCAGGCCCTGGGATTAGGGCACACTACACTGCAGGGCACGACAGGACCTCTTCTTCATAAGGCCATTACCCTCCAGAAGAGGAGATGTACACACAGAAGCAGGCACAGAGACTTAGATAAAATGAGAAGAGAATGGAATTTGTCCCAAAGGAAAGAACAGAACAAGGCCACAGCCAGAGATATAAATAAAACAGATAAGTAGCATGCCTGATAGAGAATTTAAAGTAATGATCATAAAGATACTTGACTTGAGAAAAGAGTGGAAGATATCAGTGAGACTCTTAAGGCAGAACTAAGGAATAACATAGCAGAGATAAAGGGTTCAATAAACAAAAAGAGAAACACACTTGATGGAATGAACTGCAGGCTGGAAGAAGCAGAGGAATGAATTAATGACCTAGAAGACAGAGTAATGGAAGGTAATCAAGCTGAACAAAAGTGAGAAAGAGGAATTATGCAAAACAAGAACAGACTTAGGGAATTCAGTGACTCCATCAAACTCAATAACATTCGTGTTATAGAAGTCCTAGAAGAAAAAGAGAGAGAAAGGGAGCAGAAAATTTATTTGAAGAGATGATTGTTGAAAACTTACCTAATCTGGAAAAGGAAACAGATATACAGATCCAGAAGGCACAGAGAACCCCCAACAAAATCAACAAAAGCAGATCCACACCAAGACATATTATAATCAAAATGGCAAGATGTAGCGATAAAGAAAAAAAATTTAAGCACCAAGACAAAAGAAGACAGTTACATACAGAGGAAACCCCACAAAGATATCAGGAGATTTTTCAGCAGAAACTTTCCAAGCCAGAAGGAAGTGGATTTATATATTCGAAGTGCTGAATGGAAAACATTTTCAGCCAAGAATATTCTGACCAGCAAGGCTATCATTCAGAATAGAAGGACAGATAAAGAGTTTCCCAGACAAATAAAAATTAAAGGAGTTCATGACCACTCAACCAGCCCTGCAAGAAATATTAGAGAGGATTCTTTGAGCGAAAAAAGACCAAAATTGATAGAATGAATGTAGGAAACACAAAAGCAGTAAAAAAGAATATTTATGTAAAATATCAGCCATGGAACTCACAAAATAAAAGGATGTAAGATATGACACCATATACCTAAAACGTGGTAAGGAAAGCAATAAGAATGCATTCAAACTTAAATGACCATCAACTTAATATAGACTGCTATATGCAGAAGATGTTATATACAAACCTAATGGTAACCACAAATCAAACAACACTAATAAATATGGAAAAAATAAAGAGAAAAAATCCAAATATATCACTAAAGAAAACCAGCCAATTATGAAAGTGGGAAAGACAAGAAAGGACCAGAGAAAATCTTCAGAAATAACTACAAAATGGGTATGTAAAATGGCAATAAATACATATCTATCAATAATTACTTTGAACGTAAATGGACCAAACACTCCAATCATAAGACAACAGGTGACAGAATGGATAAAAAAAACAACACCCATCAATTTGCTGTTTCCAAGAGATTCATTTTAGAGCTAAAGACACCTGCAGATCTAAAGAAAGGGGATAGAGAAATATTTATCAGGCAAATGGATGTCAAAAGGAAGCCAGATAGCAATACTTAACACTGGACAAAATAGACTTTATAACAATAACTGTAATAAGAGACAAAGAACACTATATAATAATAAATGGGACAATCCAACAAGAAGAAATAATAATTGTAAATATTTATGTGCTCAACATGGGAGCACCCAAACACATAAAACAGCTAATAATAAACACAAAGGAACTAACTGATAATAACAGTAGTAGGGGACTTTAACACCCCATTTACATCAACAGATCATCTAAACAGAATATCGACAAGAAAATAATGATTTTGAATGACACAGTGAACCAGATGGATTTAACAGATATATTCAGAACATTCCATCCTAAAAGAGCAGAATACACACATGTTTCAAGTGCACATGGAACATTCTCCAGAATAGACCACATATTAGGCCACAAAACAAGCCTCAACAAATTAAAAAAGATCAAAGTCAGCCAATGCGTCTTTTATAACCACAACGCTATGAAACTAGAAGTCAATCACAAGAAAAACTCTGGAAAGACCACAAATGTATGGAGGTTAATTAATATACTACTACTAAACAATGAATGAGTCAACCAGGAAATCAAAGAAGAAATTTAAAAAATACATGGAAATAACGAAAATGAAAACAGAACAGTCTAAAACCTTAGGGATGTAATAAAAGTGGTTCTAAGAGGAAAGTTTATAGCAATACAGGCTAACCTCAAGAAGCAAGAAAAATCTTAAATAAACATCCTAACCTAATATCTAAAGGAGCTAGAAAAAGAACAAACAAAACCTAAAACCAGCAGAAAGAAGGAATAAAGATTAGCTCAAAATAAAAAATATAAAAACAAAACAAACAAACAAACAAACACAATAGAACAGATTAATGAACCAGGAGCTGGATCTTTGGGGGAAAAAATAAAATAAAATCAATAAATTTCTATCCAGACTTATCAAAAAAAAGGGGGTGGGAGAAATGACTCAAATAAGTAAAAGGACAAATGAGAGGAGAGTTAACAACAAACATCACAGAAATCTGAACAATTATAAGAGAATCTTATGAAAAACTATATGCCAATAAATTGGACAACCCATGAATAAACTGAAATGGATAAATTCTGGGAAACATATAACCTACCAAAACTGGAACAGGAAGAAATCAAAAAATTTTACAGACCGATCACCAGCAGAAAAAAAAAAAAAATTGTATCAGTAAGCAAAAAACTCCCAACAAACAAAAGTTAAGAACCAGAAGCCATCACAGGTCAATTCTACCACATATTTAAAGAAGACTATACTTTCAGGGATCATTTCTATAGTTTGTTACCACACATTTAAAGAAGAATTAATACCCACCAGGGGTAAAGAAAACCAAAGCTGGAGGCATCACAATGCCTGACTTCAAGCTATATTACAAAGCTGTGATCATCAAGACAACATGGTATTGGCACAAAAACAGACACATAGATCAATGGAACAGAATAGAGACCCCAGAAATGGACCCTCAGCTCTATGGTCAACTAACCTTCCACAAAGCAGGAAAGAATGTCCAATGGAAAAAAGACAGTCTCTTCAATAAATGGTGCTGGGAATATTGGATAGCCACATGCAGAGGAATGAAACTGGACCATTCTCTTACACCATACACAAAGATAAACTCAAAATGGATGAAAGACCTAAATGTGAGATAGGAATCTATCAAAATCCTAGAGAATATAGGCAGTAACCACTTCAACATCAGCCACAGCAACTTCTTGCAAGACACGTCTCTAAAGGCAAGGGAAACACAAAAGTAAAAATGAACTATTGGGACTTCAGCAAGATAGAAAGCTTCTTCACAGTAAAGGAAACAGTCAGCAAAACTAAAAGGCAACCTACAGGGGCTCCTGGGCTGCTCAGATGGTTAAGCATCTGCCTTCAGCTCAGGTCATGATATGAAGGGTCCTGGAATCGAGACCCATGTCAGGCTCCCAGCTCAGCAGGCAGCCTGCTTCTCCCTCTCCCTCTGCCTCTCCCCCTGCTTGTGCTCTCTCTGTCTCTCTCTCTCAAATGAATAAGTAAAAGCTTTAAAAAAAATTAAAAAAACAAAAGGCAACCTACGGAATGGGAGAAGATATTTGCAAATGACATAACAGATAAAGGGCTGGTATCCAAGATCTATAAAGAACTTATCAAACTCAACATCAAAAAAACCCCAAATAATCCAGTCAAGAAATGGGCAGAAGACATGAAAACACACTTCTCCAAAGAAGACATACAAATGGCTAACAGACACATGAAAAAATCCACATCACTTGCCATCAGAGAAATACAAATCAAAGCCATAATGAGATACAACCTTACACCAGTTAGAATGTCTAAAATTAACGAGATAGGGAGCAACAAATGTTGGAAAGGATGTGGAGAAAGGGAAACCCTCTTACACAGTTGATGGGAATGCAAGCTGGTACAGCCAGTCTGGAAAACAGTATGGAGGTTCCTCAAGAAGTTAATAATAGAGCTATCCTACAACCCAGCAATTGCACTACTGGGTATTTACCCCAAAAATACAAATGCAGTGAAACAAAGGGCACATGAACCCCAACGTTCATAGCAGCAATGTCCACAATTGCCAAACTGTGGAAGGAGCCAAGATGTTGTTCAACAGGTGAATGGATAAAGATGTGGTTCATATATACAATGGGATATTACTCAGCCATCAGAAAGAATGAATACCTACCATTTACATTGGCATGGGTGAAACTGGAGGATATTATACTAAGTGAAATAAGTCAATCAGAAGAGACAATTATCATATGGTTTCACTCACATGTGGAATATAAGGAATAGTGCAGAGGACAATAGGGGAAGGGAGGTAAAACTGAATGGGAAGAAATCAGAGAGGGAGATAAACCATGAGAGACCCTTGACTCCGAGAAACAAACTGAGGGTTGCAGAAAGGGAGGTGGATGGGGGAATGGGGTAACTGGGTGATGGGCATTAAGGAGGGCACATGATGTGATGAACACTGGGTGTTATATACAACTAAGGAATCATTGAACATCATATCAAAAACTAATGACGTACTATATGTTGGCTAATCGAATTTAAATAATAAAAAAAAGAAAAGAAGAAGAAGAAGAGTTAATACAAATCCTCCTAAAACTATTCCAAAAAATAGAAAAGGAAGGAAAACTTCCAAATTCATTCTATGAGGTGAGCACTACACTGATACCAAAACTAGATAAAGACACCACAAAAAAAAAAAAAAAAATGAGAACTATGGGCCAATATCTCTGATGAACATAGACACAAAAACCCTCAACAAAATACTAGTAAACCAAATCCAACAATACATTACAAAAATCATTCCCCACAATCAAGTGGGATTTATTCCTGAGCTACAAGTGTGGTTCAATAATTGCAAATCAATCAATGTAATACATCATATCAATAAGAGAAAGGAGAAGGACCATATGATCATTTCAATAGATGCAGAAAAAGCATTTGACTAAGTAACACATCCATTCATGATAAAAACCCTCAACAAAGTAGGTTTATAGGGAACATACCTCAACATAATAAAGGCCATATATGAAAAAGAAAAAAAAAAAACCCACAGCTAACATAATCCTTAATGGGGAAAAACTGAGAGCTTTTCCCCTAAGGTCAGGAACAAGACAGGGATGTCCATTCTCAGCACTTTTATTCCCAACATAGTACTGGAAGTCTTGGCCACAGCAATCAGACAATGAAAAGAAATAAAAGGCATCCAAATGGGCAAGGAAGGAGTAACATTGTCACTATTTGCGGATGACATGATACTATATATAGAAAACCCAAAGACTACCAAAAACTGCTAGAACTGATAAATGAATTCAGTAAAGCTGCAGGAAACAAAACCAATGTACAGAAATCTGTTGCATTTCTATGCACCAGTAAAGAAGCAGCAGGAAGAGAAATTAAGAAAATAATCCCATTTATAATTACACCAAAAATATTAAGATGCCTAAGAATAAACATAACCAAAGAGGTGAAAGACCTGTACTCTGAAAACGATAAAACACTGGTAAAAGAAATTGAAAATGATGCAAAGGGAGGGAGGAGTTAAGATGGCGGAGGAGTAGGGGAACCCTTTTTCAGCCGGTCCCCTGAGTCGAGCTGGATAGGTACCAGACCAGCCTAAATAACCACGGAATCAGCCTGAGACGCAGGATGATGCATCTGGATCTCTACAAATGAACATCTCCAGCGCTGAGTATTGAGGTACGAAGAGGGGAGCTGTAAACCGTGCACGGATATCGGAAGATAAACGGAAGGGGGAGGGAGCCACCGCGTTTGGGCGCCGGGAAGCGGCAGCCACCTGCACGGGGGAGCTGGCGGACTCACAGAGGGCACCCGCGAGAGCGCGGACTGAGACCGGTGAGCCGAGAATGCTCGCGCCACCAGGCATCTCCCGGAACACCGGAATCCCGGTGTGCTCAGGGGATCCAGACTGAGACCGGGAACTCCCGGAGCGCGCGCGGGGCGGCTGGCGGCTGGCGGGCCACCTGAACGGGGGAGCGGGCGGACTCGCGGTCGGCACCCGCGAAACAGCAGACTGAGACCCTGAACCGGGTGCGCGCGCCACCAGGCTTCTCACGAAACTCCGGAATCGAGGTGCGCTCACCGGGCATAGACTGAGACCGGGAGACCCGGGAGGGCGCGGGGCGGCCGGTGGCTGGCGGCATTAGAAACACAAAGGACAGAGACAGGGCGGCCGGTGGCTGGCGGCATTAGAAACACAAAGGACAGAGACGCGCCGGTCCTGGAAGTGAGGGCAGGGACGCCGGGTGTGGGGCGCACATCCTGGGACGCTGCAGGGTTGAGCAGCACCAACAGTAATAGAGTTAAAGTGGCCAGAACATCAGTGGAGAACGGGCCGCAATCCCTCTGTTCTGCGACAATGCAGCCTCTGCTGCTCTGACCCTCAGAAGAGGCATAGCCGGCCGCCAGGGAAAGCCGCCAGAGAACAAAAGCCTGGAAATACCGGCTCAGAGAGTGCCCATCCCCATCCTCCCTCGCAGGGGACATGGAGACTGTAACCAAACAGGGTTGCCTGAGTATCGGCGCGGCAGGCCCCTCCCCCAGAACACAGAAGGCAGGCTGAAAAATCAAGAAGCCCACAACCCGGGTGCCTGGGTGGCGCAGTCATTGAGCACCTGTCTCCGGCTTAGGGCGTGATCCCGGCGTTCCGGAAAGGAGTCCCTCATCGGGCTCCTCCGCTGGGAGCCTGCTTCTTCCTCTCTCACTCCCCTGCTTATGTTTCGTTCTTGCTGACTGTATGTCTCCCTCTCTCAGATAAGTAAATAAATAAAATCTTTAAAGAAGCCCACATCTCTAAGATCCCTATAAAACAAGGGGCACGGCCTGGGACCCAGTCAATAATTTTGGGCTCTGGAAACCCCGCAACCTCTCTTCATCAGAATGACAAGAAGGAGAAGCCCCCCCCAGCAAAGAAAAGACAGTGAGTCAGTGGCCTCTGCCACAGAAGTAACGGATATGGATGTAACCAAATTATCAGAAATGGAATTCAGAGTAACAATGGTCAAGATAATGAGTAGACTTGAAAAAAGTATTCAGGAAAATATTACTGAGAATATAGAATCCCTAAGGGCGGAAATGAGAGCGAATTTGACAGAAATTAAAAATTCTATGAGCCAAATGCAGGTAAAACTAGAGGCTCTGACGGCCAGGGTCACGGAAGCGGAGGAAAGGGTTAGTGAATTGGAGGACGGGTTAAGGGAGGAAAAAATAAAAATAGAAGATGGTCTTAAAAAAATCCACGCCCACGAATGTTGGCTACGGGAGATTACTGACTCAACGAAACGATCCAATGTTAGAATCATCGGCATCCCCGAGGGGGTGGAGAAAAACAGAGGCCTAGAAGAGATATTTGAACAAATTGTAGCTGAAAACTTCCCTAATCTAGCAAGGGAAACAAAAATTCGTGTCCAAGAGGCAGAGAGGACCCCTCCCAAGCTCAACCATGACAGACCTACACCACGTCACGTCATAGTGCAATTCGCAAATATGAGATCCAAGGATACAGTATTGAAAGCGGCCAGGGCAAAGAAATTTCTCACGTACCAAGGCAAAGGCATCAGAATTACGTCAGACCTGTCTACACAGACCTGGAATGAGAGAAAGGGTTGGGGGAGCATTTTTAAAGCTCTTTCAGAGAAAAACATGCAGCCAAGGATCCTTTATCCAGCAAGGCTGTCATTCAGAATTGATGGAGAAATAAAGACATTTCAGAATCGACAGTCACTAGCCAATTTCGTAACCACGAAACCAGCCCTACAGGAGGTATCACGGGGGGTTCTATAAAAGTAAAAAGGCCCCAAGAGTGATACAAAACAGAAAGTCACAGCCAATACAAACAAAGACTTTACTGACAACATGGCAGAATTAAAAGCATATCTCTCAGTACTCAGCCTGAACATTAATGGTTTAAATTCTTGCTTTAAACGCCACAGGGTTGCAGATTGGATAAAAAGAAATGACCCATCCATTTGCTGTCTACAAGAGACTCATTTCGAACCCAAAGATGCATTTAGACTGAGAGTAAGGGGATGGAGTACCATCTTTCACGCAAATGGACCTCAAAAGAAAGCTGGGGTAGCAATTCTCATATCAGATAAATTGGATTTTAAACTACAGACTATAGTTAGAGATGCAGAAGGGCACTATATTATTCTTAAAGGAAGTATTCAACAAGTGGATATGACAATTATAAATATATATGCCCCCAACAGGGGAGCAGCAAGATACACAAGCCAACTCTTAACCAGAATAAAGAGACATATAGATAAAAATACATTAATAGTAGGGGACCTCAACACTCCACTCTCAGAAATAGACAGAACACCCTGGCAAAAACTAAGCAAAGAATCAAAGGCTTTGAATGCCATACTCGACGAGTTGGACCTCATAGATATATATAGAACACTACACCCCAGAACCAAAGAATACTCATTCTATTCTAATGCCCATGGAACATTTTCAAGAAGAGACCATGTTCTGGGACACAAAACAGGTCTCAGCCGATACCAAAAGACTGAAATTATCCCCTGCATATTCTCAGACCACAACGCTCTGAAATTGGAACTCAACCACAAGGAAAAATTTGGAAGAAACTCAAACACTTGGAGACTAAGAACCATCCTGCTCAGGAATGACTCAATAAACCAGGAAATCAAAAATCAACTTAAACAATTTATGGAGACCAATGAGAATGAAAATACAACAGTCCAAAACCTATGGGATACTGCAAAGGCAGTCCTAAGGGGGAAATACATAGCCATCCAAGCCTCACTCAAAAGAATAGAAAAATCTAAAATGCAGTTTTTATATTCTCACCTCAAGAAGCTGGAACAGCAACAGAGGGACAGGCCTAATCCACGCACAAGGAAGCAGCTGACCAAAATTAAAGCTGAAATCAATCAAGCAGAAACCAGAAGTACAGTAGAGCAGATCAACAGGACTAGAAGCTGGTTCTTGGAGAGAATCAATAAAATTGACAGACCACTGGCAAGACTTATCCAAAAGAAAAGAGAAAGGACCCAGATTATTAAAATTATGAATGAAAAAGGAGAGGTCACGACGAACACCATTGAAATTGGAAGGATTATTAGAATTTTTTATCAACAGCTATATGCCAATAAACTAAGCAATCTGGAAGAGATGGAATCCTTCCTGGAAACCTATAAACTACCAAGATTGAAACAGGAAGAAATTGATTTCTTAAACAGGCCAATTAATTATGAAGAAATTGAGTCAGTGATAAACAACCTTCCAAATAACAAAACTCCAGGCCCGGACGGTTTTCCTGGGGAATTCTACCAAACATTCAAAGAAGAAATAATACCTATTCTCCTAAAGCTATTTCAAAAAATAGAAACAGAAGGAAAGCTACCAAACTCATTCTATGAGGCCAATATTACCTTGATCCCCAAACCAGGCAAAGACCCCCTCAAAAAGGAGAATTACAAACCGATTTCCCTAATGAATATGGACGCCAAAATCCTCAACAAGATACTTGCTAATAGAATCCAACAGTTCATTAAAAGGATTATCCACCACGATCAAGTGGGATTCATACCTGGGATGCAAGCGTGGTTCAATATTCGCAAATCAATCAGCGTGATACATCATATCAACAAGAAAAGACTCAAGAACCATATGATCCTCTCAATCGATGCCGAAAAAGCATTTGACAAAATACAGCATCCTTTCCTGATTAAAACTGTTCAGAGTGTAGGAATAGAAGGTACATTTCTCAATCTCATAAAAGCCATCTATGAAAAGCCTACTGCAAATATTATTCTCAATGGGGAAAAGCTGGAAGCCTTTCCCTTAAGATCAGGAACACGACAAGGATGCCCACTCTCGCCACTATTATTCAACATAGTACTAGAAGTCCTTGCAACAGCAATCAGACAACAAAAAGGGATCAAAGGTATTCAAATCGGCAAAGAAGAAGTCAAAATGTCTCTCTTCGCAGACGACATGATACTCTATATGGAAAACCCAAAAGAAGCCACTCCCAAACTATTAGAAGTTATAGAGCAATTCAGTAAGGTGGCGGGATACAAAATCAATGCTCAGAAATCAGTTGCATTTCTGTACACGAATAATGAGAACGAAGAAAGAGAAATCAGGGAATCCATCCCATTTACAATAGCACCAAAAACCATACGTTACCTTGGAATTAACTTAACCAGAGACGTAAAGGACCTTTATTCTAGAAACTATAAATCACTCTTAAAAGACATTGAGGAAGACATAAAAAGATGGAAAGATATTCCATGCTCATGGATCGGAAGAATTAACATAGTTAAAATGTCCATGCTACCCAGAGCAATCTACACTTTCAATGCTATCCCGATCAAAATACCGAGAACGTTTTTCAAAGAACTGGAACAAATAGTCCTTAAATTTGTATGGAACCAGAAAAGACCCCGAATCTCCAAGGAACTGTTGAAAAGGAAAAACAAAGCTGGGGGCATCACAATGCCGGATTTCGAGCTGTACTACAAAGCTGTGATCACAAAGACAGCATGGTACTGGCACAAAAACAGACACATAGACCAATGGAACAGAATAGAGAGCCCAGAAATGGACCCTCGGCTCTTTGGGCAACTAATATTTGATAAAGCAGGAAAAAACATCCGGTGGGAAAAAGACAGTCTCTTCAATAAATGGTGCTGGGAAAATTGGACAGCTACATGCAAAAGAATGAAACTTGACCACTATCTCACACCATACACAAAAATAAACTCCAAATGGATGAAAGACCTCGATGTGAGACAGGAATCCATCAAAATTCTAGAGAAGAACATAGGCAGCAACCTCTACGACATCGGCCAAAGCAACCTTTTTCATGACACATCCCCAAAGGCAAAAGAAACAAAAGATAAAATGAATTTATGGGACTTCATCAAGATTAAAAGTTTCTGCACATCCAAGGAAACAGTCAGAAAAACTAAGAGGCAGCCCACGGAATGGGAGAATATATTTGCAAATGACACTACAAATAAAGGACTGGTATCCAAGATCTACAAAGAACTTCTCAAACTCAATACACGAGAAACAAATAAACAAATCAAAAAATGGGCAGAAGATATGAACAGACACTTTTCCAATGAAGACATACAAATGGCTAACAGACACATGAAAAAATGTTCAAAATCATTAGCCATCAAGGAAATTCAAATCAAAACCACACTGAGATACCACCTTACGCCAGTTAGAATGGCAAAAATAAACAAGGCAAGAAACAACAATTGTTGGAGAGGATGTGGAGAAAGGGGATCCCTCCTACATTGTTGGTGGGAATGCAAGTTGGTACAGCCACTCTGGAAAACCGTGTGGAGGTCCCTTAAAAAGTTAAAAATTGAGCTACCCTATGATCCAGCCATTGCACTACTGGGTGTTTACCCCAAAGATACAGACGTAGTGAAGAGAAGGGCCATATGCACCCCAATGTTCATAGCAGCAATGTCCACAATAGCTAAATCGTGGAAGGAGCTGAGATGCCCTGCAACAGATGACTGGATTAAGAAGTTGTGGTCCATATATACAATGGAATATTACTCAGCAATCAGAAAGAATGAGTTCTCAACATTTGCTACAACATGGACGGCACTGGAGGAGATAATGCTTAGTGAAATAAGTCAAGCAGAGAAAGACAACTATCATATGATTTCTCTCATCTATGGAACATAAGAACTAGAATGATCAGTAGGGGAAGAAAGGGATAAAGAAAGGGGGGGTAATCAGAAGGGGGAATGAAACATGAGAGACTATGGACTATGAGAAACAAACTGAGGGCTACAGAGGGGAGGGGGGTGGGGGAATGGGATAGACCGGTGATGGGTAGTAAGGAGGGCACATATTGCATGGTGCACTGGGTGTTATACACAACTAATGAATCATCGAGCCTTACATCGAAAACCGGGGATGTACTGTATGGTGACTAACATAATATAATAAAAAATCATTATTAAAAAAAAAAAAAAAGAAAATGATGCAAAGAAATGGAAAGATATTTCATACTCAAGGATTGGAAGAACAAATATTGTTAAATTGTCTGTATTACCCAAAGGATTCTACAGAGTCAATGCAATCCCTATCAAATACCAACAGCATTTTTCACAGAACTAGAACAAACAATCCTAAAATTTGTATGAAATCACAAAGGACCCCTGAACAGCCAAAGCAATCTTGAAAAAGCAAAGCAAAGATGGAGGCATCATAATTCCAGACTTCAAGTTACATTACAAAGCTGTAGTGATCAAGAAAGACAGTATGGTACTGGTGCAAAACAGACACCTAGATCAATGGAAAGCATAGAAAACCCAGAAATGAACCCACAACTATGTGGTCGACTCATCTTCAACAAAGGAGGAAAGAATATCCGATGGAAAAAAGACAATCTCTTCAACAAATGGTGTTGGGAAAACTGGACAGCAACATGCAAAAGAATGAAACTAGACGAGACAAAAATAAATTCAAGATGGAGTAAAGACTTGAATGTGAGACCCAAAACCATAAAAATCCTAAAGGAGAACATAGGGAGTAACTTCTCTGACATTGTCTGTAGCATGTTGGTCCCCTGAGGCAAAGGAAACAAAAGCAAAAATAACCTTTTGGACTACATCAAAATAAAAAGCTTCCACATAGCAAAGGAAACAATCAACTAAACTAAAAGGTAATCTATAGAATGGAAGAAGATATTTGCAAATAACATATCCGATAAAGAGTTGGTATCCAAAACATAAAGAACTTAGAAAACTCAACACTCTAAAAACAAATAACCCATTTAAAAATGGGCTGAAGACATAAACAGACATTTCTCCAAAGAAGACATACAGATGACCAACAAACACATGGAAAGATGCTCATCATCACTTATCATCAGGGAAATGCAAATCAAAACTACATTGAGCTATCACCTCACACTTATCAGAATGGCTAAAATCAACAATACAAGAAACAACAGGTGTCGGCAAGGTTGTGGAGAAAGGGGAACCCTCTCACACAGTTGGTGGGAATATAACTGGTGCAGCACCCTGAAAAATAGTATGGAGATTCCTCAAAAAGTTAAAAATAGCACTACCTTATGATCCAGCAATCTCACTACTGGGTATTTACCCAAAGTATACAAAAACAGTAGTTCAAAGTAGGGGACACAAGCACCCCTATATTTATAGCAGCATTATTTACAATAGCTAAGATTTGGAAGAAGCCCAAGCGTCCATAGATTGATGAATGGATACAGAAGATATGGTATATATATTATTCAACCAAAAAAAAAGAGAATGAAATCTTGCCATCTGCAATGACATGGATGGAACTAGAGCGTATAATACTAAGCAAAGTAAGTAAGTCAGAGAAAGACAAATACCACATGATTTCATTCATATGTGGAATTTATGAAACAAAATAAATGAGTAAAGGGGAAAAAAAAGAGAGAGACAGAAACCAAGAAACAGATTCTTAACTACAGAGAACAAACTGGCAGTTACCAGAGGGCAGTTGGGTGGAGAGATGGGTAAATAGGTGCTGGATATTAAGGAGAGCACTTGTAATGAGCACTGGGTAATGTAGGGAGTTGTTGAATCACTACGTTCTATATCTGAAACTAATATTACACTGTATGTTAATATTACACTGAATGTTAATTTAAATAAAAACTTGAAAAAAAAAGAACAAGACAAAAATCTCAGGAAAAGACCTTAATGAAATGGAGATAAGTGATCTACCTGATAAAGAGTTCAAAGTAATGGTCAAAAAATGCTCACCAAACTTGGGAAAAGAATGAATGAACACAGTGAGAACTTCAAAACAAAGAGATGGAAAATATATGAAAGTACCAAAGAAAAGTCAAGAGCTAAATAATATAATGACTGAACTGAAAAATATATTAGAGGAGTTTAACAGCAGACTGATGAAGCCTAACAGTGAGCTGGAAGGCAAGGCAATGGAATTAAAGCAGACAGAACCGCAAAAAGAAAAAAGAATTTAAGAGTAAAAATAACTTAAAAATCTAAAGACAACATCAAGCAGAGTATTAGGAATTCCAGAAGAAGAAAGAGAAAGGGGCAGAGAACTGATTTGAAGAAATAATGGCTGAAAACTTCCTGAATCTGGGGAAGAAAACACATTCAGGTCCAGGAAGCCCAGAGGGTTCCAAAAAAATTGATCCCAAAGAGATCAACACTATTTATAAGTAAAATGTCAGAAGTTAAAGATAGAGAATCTCAAAAGCAGCAAGAGAAAAACAACTTGTTACATACAAGGGAAACCTTATTATTAGCAGATTTTCAGCAAAATGTTACAAGCCAGAAGCAAGTGGCATAACATATTCTGAGGCTGAAGGGAAGAAACTTCCAATCAGAAATACTCTACCTGGAAAGGTTATCATTCAGAATAGGAGAGATAAGGTGTTTTCCAGATAAGCAAAAGATAAAGGAGCTCATCACCACTAACCTGGCCTTACAAGAAATGTTAAAGGAACTTTAAGCTGCAAAAAAATGACAAATTAATATCAAGAAAACTTATGAAGGTAAAAAGGTAAATATATAGTAAGGTAGTAGATTAATCACTTATACAGCTAGTATGAAGGTCAAAAGACAAAAGTCATAAAATTAACTAAAAATGCAATAATTACTTAAGGGATCCATAAAATTAAAAGATGTAAAACATGTCATCAAAAACAAAATGTGGGGTGGGTGCAAAAATGTACAGTTTGGAATGGATTCAAATTTAAGTTGCTACCAACTTAAAATAGACTGTTTTATACATAGGACATTATATGTGAACTTCACAGTAACCACAAGGTGAAAACTTATAGCAAATACACAAAATAAAATGAGGAGAATCTAAACTTAACACTAAAGAAGTTATCAAACAAGAAGGAAACAAAGAGAAGAAAGGAATAGTAAGGAAGTATAAAAACAGCAAAAAAACAAAAACAAAAAAACAATTAACAAAATAGCAATAAATGCTTACCTGTCAATAATTACTTCAGATGTAAATGGACTAAATTCGCCAATCAAAAGACACAGAATGGCTGAATGGAGAAAAAAAAAAGACTCACTTTTTGTGGTAAGGACATAGAGTGAAAGTGAAGGGAGAAAAAAAGATACGCTATGCAAATGAGAACAAAAAGATACGCTATGCAAATGAGAACAAAAAGAAAGCTGGTGTAGCTATACTCATTTGAGACAAAATAGGCTTTAAAATGAAGACTGTAATAAAAGATAAAGAATAGCATTAAATAATGATAAAGGGGCCAATCCAAGAAGAAAATATAATATTTATAAATATATTATGTAGTCAACATTGGAGCACCAAAACATATACAGCAAATATTAACAAAAAAGGGAAAAATTGACAGCAATACAATAATAGTAGGGGACTTTAACACCCACTTGCATCAATGTATAGATTTTCCAGACAGAAAATCAATAAGGAAACATCAACCTAAATGTCACATTAGACCAAATGGACTTACTAGATATATACAGAATATTCTATCTAAAAGCAGAATACATATTTTTCTCAATTGCACATGAAATATTCTCTAGGCTAGACCAAATATTAGGGCACAAAACAGGTCTCAATAAATCAAGAAGATTGAAATCATATTGAGCATCCTTTCTGCACAGAAACTAGAAATTACAAGAAGAAAAATTGGAAAAAAGAAAAAAAGTATGGAGATTAAATAACAACCAAAGGATCACTGAAGAAATCAAAGGAGAAATCAAAAAACACCTGGAGACAAATGAAAACAGAAATACAATATACCAAAATCTGTGGGATGCAGTACACTGAAAACTTTGAGACACAGGGGAAAGAAATTGAAGAAGATACAAATAAATAGAAAGATATTTTGTGCTCAGATATTTGAAGAATTAATATTGTTAAAAATGTGCGTATTACCCAAAGAAATCTACAGATTTAAAACAATTCTTACTAAAATTCCAAAGGCACTTTTCACAAAACTAGAATAAGTAATTCTGAAATTTGTATGGAACCACAAAAGACCCCAAATTCTCCAAGCAATCTTGAAAAAGAAGAAAGCTGGAGGTATCATGTTTCCTGATGTCAAACTATACTATAAATCTGTGGTATTCAAACAATATGGTATTGACATACAAACATCGATCAATGCAACAGAATAGAGTCCAAAAATAAACCCACGCATTTATGGTCAATTAATTTTAAAAGAATAGGAGATTTTATTTTTTAAAGATTTTATTTATTTATTTTAGAGAGAGGGAGGAAGAGTGCAAGCAGGGAGAGGAGCAGAGGGAGATAATCTCCAGCAGACTCTGTGCTGAGTGCAGAGCCCGATGTGGGGCTTGGTCCCATAACCCTGAGATCATGACCTGAGCCAAAATCAAGAGTTGGACACTTAACCGACTGAGCTATCCAGGTGCCCCTATAAAAGAGATTTTAAAAGAATTATAAAATTTATAAAAAGGGAGATAAGTGGGGCACCTGGGTGGTGTCACATCAGGCTCCACGCTTAGCGGGAAGTCTTCTTGAGATTCTCTCCCTCTCTCTCGGCTCCCCCAACTTGCATGCTCTCTCTCTCTCTCACACTCTCTCTCTGTCTCTCCTCTAAAATAAATAAATAAATCTTTTTTTAAAATGTAGATAAAAATATACAATTGGAAAAGGACAGTCTCATTAATAAATGGTGTTGGGAAAACGGGACAACTACATGCAAAAAGACTGAAACTGGACCCCTGTCTTAGAACCATTCACAAAAAATAAGTCAAATGGATTAAATATTTGAATGAAAGACCTGAAACTATAAAATTGCTAGAAGAAAACATAAACAGTAACTTCCTCAACAGTGGTCTCAGTGATGTTTTTCTGGATCTGATTCCAAAGGCAAGGCAATAAAAGCAAATAAACAAATGAGACTACATCAAACCAAAAAGCTTCTGCATAGTGAAGGAAACCATCAGTAAAACAAAAAGGCAACCTACTTGAATGGGAACAGATATTGGCAAATTGTATATTTGATAAAAGGTTAATATACTAAATATATAAAGAATGCAAATAACTCAATAACAAACCCAAACAATCCAATTAAAAAATGGGCAGAGGCACTGGGTGTTATATGCAACTAATGAATCGTCGAACTTTGCATCAGAAACCAGGGATGTACTGTATGGTGACTAACATAATATAATAAAAAAACATTTAAAAAAATGGCAGAGGATCTGAATAGACATTTTTCCATAGAAGACATACGGATGGCCAGTAGTAACACAAAAATATACTCAATATCACTCATCATCATCAGGGAAATGCAAACCAAGATCACGATGAGGTATCACCTCACACCTGTCCAAATGGCTATTATCAAAAAGACAAGAAGGTTGCCTAGGTTGGTTTTCTGGATTTCTTCATTACAGGTCATGATCTCAGAGTCCTGGGATTGAGCCTCAAGTTGGGCTCTGTGCTCAGTGGGGAGTCTGCTTGAGGAGTCTCTCTCTCCCTCGCCCTCTGTTCCTCCCTTATTTGTGCTCGTTTGCTTGCTCTCTCTCCAAAATAAGTAAATAAATCTTTTTTTAAAAAGACAAATAACAAGTTTTAGCAAGAATATGGAGAAAAGAAAATCACTGTATAGTGTCGGTGAGAATATAAATTTGTGCAGCCACTATGGAAAACAGCATATAGTTTCCTTTAAAAATTAAAAATAGAACCACCACATGATCCAGCAAGTCCACTTCTGGATATCTACTCAAAGAAAATGAAAACACTAGTTTAAAAAGATAAATGCCTTCCTATGTTCATTGCAGCATATATGGAAACAACCTAAGTATCCATCAATAGATGAATGGGTAAAGAAAATGAATGGACAAACAACACACACACATACACACACTCACACATGGAATACTACTCAGTTATAAAAAAGGATGAAATCCTGCCATTTGTAACATCGATGGACTTTGAGGGTATTATGCTAAGTGAAATAAATTTTGTTTTTGATGACCTTGAAAGTTTTGAGGCATTCTGTAGAATATCCGTCAACTGTGATTTGTCTGATGTGTGTTCTGATGATTAGATTGGGATCATGGCTTGAGGAAGAAAAATCAAAGGGTTAAAGTCATCATATCAAAGGTACATATTATCAGTGTGGCTTATCACTATTGTTGTCAACTTCCATCACATGGCTTGAGGTAGTGTTTGTCAGGTTTTTCCACTATAAAGTTACTCTTCTGTTTGTCCTTTCTTTTATTGTCCTTTGAAAGGTCACTAGAAAAACCCATACTAAAGGAGTAAGGACTTATGTTCCACTTCCTGGAGCAAAAAGTCTCTACATCAGTTACTCAGACTTTTTCTGCACAGATTTGCCTATTCTCCCTTTTTATTTATCTGATCATTTTTTAATTTATGTCATTTATTTTATCACTATAGACTCATGGATATGTATTTTATACTTCGGGTTATAATCTAAAACTATTTTGTTGCTCAAATTATTCCAACTTTGGCTCCTGGGTGCTCTTTTAGTTAGCACCTATGTTTCTTTGATACACCCCTACCGATGTGTTTTTTGAGCAGTTTCTTACTTGTAGGCACTATAATATATCCCAGGATTATCTCATATGTTTCCTGCCCCAGTCTTAGAATCTGCCATTTTTCCAAGGATCCCTTGTTTCTTTTATTGAAAAATGGAATTAGAAACCAAAATCTGGACACCAGGAGTATTACTGCTTCTTGGCTGTCTCTGCTGACAGAACAAGGAAATATATGTATGATCTCTAGACCATGTATGTAATATATCTATAGATATTTCTATATGTAACCATCCATATCTATATTAGGCTAAACATGAGTTCATACTAATGTAACCATCCATATCTATATTACACTAAACATGAGTTCATACTAATTTCTTCAATTCTAATCAATCACCATATGGATCATTTCAGCCTTCTTTTCTTGCTTGTCTGTAACTTCCCATTCTAACAGTAAGAAACCTGACCCCCACCACTTGCCCTTTATTTATTTAGTTATTTAATTCCAGTACACATGTATAGTGTTTCCAGAATTATTATCCCAGAACCTTGTGGAAAACAACTTTATCAATAAAATATGTGCTTATGTACAATTCCTTCTGCATTTAGTTTTAGAGACTTCATTTTTTACCAGTTACTCAGATCAGTATATTTTCTTCCCACTCCCTTCAGTGAGGTTGTTTTGTACATTTATAATACAGGTGATTCTTTTGTTTCTATATTACATCCTGGAATCCCCAACATCCTATTTTTTTTAAACAAATTGTGTATATTAAGGTGCACTGCTCCTGCTGTAAAGTTATATTAAATTTAGCATCAAATTTATTTTTGTATTTCAATTTGTTTCACAACATTGAAATAATTCTGGTTCAGACATAAAATACTTGTAAAGAGTAGTAGTTTAAATAGCTTCCCTTGCAATTTCAGGATACTTTTCCATAAATCTAAAAATTCAAAAGAGAAATAAAAGGAAAAAAATGTTTCAAAGTTACATCACTGACAATATAGAACAGCTACTTGAATTTCTAATCATAAATATTAAATTTGGTGGGGGGATGGAGTAAATAAGTTAATAAATATTAAATTTAGATTAAAAATTCACCCAGAAATTACAAAAAGCAATGACACTTTACTAATGTACTGATAGCTATAAACCAACAAGAAAAATACAAATAACCTAGTAGAAAATGAGGAAAAGACATGAAAAAGTTGATAAGAAATTAAATTTTAAAATGGCTTTTTAAAAAAGATTGTATTTATTTATTTGAGATATAGAGAAGAAAAATGAGTAGGGGGAAGGGGCAGAGGGAGAGGGACAAGCAGACTCCCCGCTGAGCAGGGAGCCTGACTGGGGCTTAATCCCAGGACCCTGGGATCATGACCTGAGCCAAAGGCAGATGCTTAACTGAGCCACCCAGGCACCCTTAAAATGGCTTTTAAACATATAAAAAAATGTTCAATCATTTACAATATGAGAAATGCAAAATAAAACTCAATGAGAATGTTTACTTATTAAATTGCTTACCTAATTAGATCGATGAAAATTAAAAACATCAATATATCATCAATGGGTAGGGGAGACACTTTCATATACTGTTATCTTGGAAAGGCAATTTGATAGTATTGATAACAATTTGATTCTTTTTCAGTTAGCAATTCTATATCTTGGAATACTATCTATAGATAATCACACAAGATCCCTAAAAGTATGTACAGGAATATTCACTGTAGCATTGTTTGTAATAACCAAAGATTAGACAAAAATCAAATGTTTATCAACAGGGGACTGATAAAATATATTATGGTACATCCATACACTATAAAGGCAGATATGTAAGGCATGAAATATTTCTCAAAATATATTGTGAACAGAAAAAAAATGTACCATGCAGTGTAAATAACATGCTATAATTAGTGGGGAAAGAAAAGGAAGAGAAGAAGAAAGTAGGAAGAGAGGTGAAATATTCTTTTAAGCCTGTTTATGAATGGAACATTCCTGGAAGAATACCCAAGGGACCAAGTGGTTGCTTCTAGGAGTTGGGAAAAAGAAAGATTTCTTTTCTGAGTACACTCTTATAGTATATGACCATTTATTACCATGTGCATGCATTATTTTTTTACCTTAAAAAGTATTTCTTTAAAAGATTAAGAAATATTATTCATAAAATGAATGACTATATACTTCAATTAACTATCAACTATGAATACAGCCAAGAGTTTGTTCTTTACAAAAATTTGTTTTTAAATCTTAGTTTAGTATAATCAGGAATTGAAATTACTTAAGCTATTGTGTAATGTCCAAAACTAGAGAATAAGGGTGGGCTCAATTTTTTACTGTGACTCTTTGGATTGTTTAAGGTTTTAACCATAAGGAAATTTTTTCCCATTCAAATTAAAATGTGAACAAGAAAACATGTTCAAAGTTAAAAGAAGTTTAATCTTAAATTGCACAAAATGAAGTTCACCTGGAAGCACAAGTTAAAGCATTGGTTTTCCCACGGCATTTTAAAATGTGGACACATAAACAAATATATTTTTCTACAATGTCTATGTGTGTCCATTAGGCAAAAGTGTATGTACAAGTATACACATAGGCATGTATGTGTATGTATATATATATATATATATATATATATATATATATATATATCCATATACATATGTGCATATATATGTGTGTGCATACATATGTATATCTAAAGAAATCAAATGTTTGTATTACCCTTTAGGGTAAAATAATCTTTTAATTAATTCAATAATCTCATCTGATATGGGTCTCTAACTCACAACCCCAAGATCAAGAGTCACGTGCTCTTCCAACTGAACCAGCCATGCACCCCTAAGTATAAATTTTTAAAATACTGATTTAAGCCATTCCTCCCACTTAGAGTGCCCTCTCATTTCCTCTCCAGCAATTCATATCTATTACTTCCTTCATGACAATTAAAAACTAGACTTTTCCTATAAAGTTCTTCTTGATTAATCAAATCCTACATTGAACAGATTTACATTCATTCATTCAACAAATACATATTTGAAGCCTGTGATTTGTCAAGCATTGGGCATACAATGAAAGAAAAGACTTGTAGAGCCTATAGTCAGCAAAGGTTACATATTTTTCAAATAATAATAATTATTTAAATCCAATATTGGTCAGTGCCACAAAGGAAAGGTCTGTGAGAGGTGTAAACATAAAAGAAGAATACCTCACCCAGCCTGGAAGGACATCTCTGAGAAGGTGACAGTGAAGCTGCTGTGGGAATGTGAGGTAGGAGTCAGCCAGGGAAAGAGCGGGGAGGAAACGAATTCCAGGCAGACAGAATGCGGCAGTGAGGAGGTTGGGGTGTTTGACTTAATGAAATAAGACCAGTGTAGCTGAGGCATGTGGAGTAAAGGGGGAAACAATATGTAATGAGGCTGGGGAAGCAGGCAGAGGCCTTGTAAGCCATGTTAAGTTATTCCTCTTACCCTAGCCCCTCAAGCCTGATTTAAGTTGTTTTACTATAGCACATTTTCTTTATTAATATTATCACTTTACTTTGAGAATGCTGATTTTGTCATCTTAGGTAAATTATAAGGTTCTAGAGGACAAAACTCTATCTAACTAAACCTAGGACATTGCTGTGTTTCTCAGTTACCTCATCTATGAGGATAACAATAGTGCCCACCTTTATTTGTGAGAACTAAAGGAGTTAATAGTTATTAAATAAGTAAAGGAATTAATGATGTAAAACACTTAGAAGAGTGCCAGAAGTATAGTCAGTCAGAGTAAATGTGTTAGGTATTATTTTTTATTGAATCATCCACATATCCTTGGGAAGAACCCCCCAGTTCTATGAATAGGATAATTAAGGTAATAGCTCTCGCTTTCTCTGGGACAAGGGTTGGGCAGGATTGCTAGCACAGAGGATCTCCTACTTAAGATGGTTCAACTTAATGATTTTACAACTTCATGATCTCCCAATGTAATACACATTTGTAGGGTATGATCCTCTCGTGATTGTGGGCAGGGCAGCAAGCCACAGCTCCCAGTCAGCCACACGATCATGAGGGCAAACAACCAATATACTTGCAACCATTCTTACCCATATAACTATTGTTTTTCACTTTCAGTACACTTCATAAATTACAGGAGATACTCCATACTTCATTGTGAAATAAGCTTTGTGTTAGATGATTGTGCCCAGCTGCAGGCTAACATAAGTGTTCTGAGCACGTTTAAGGTAAACTAGGCTAAGCTATGATGTTCTGTAGGTTAGGCATATACAAGCATTTTTTATTCATAATATTTTCAACTTAGGATGGATTTATCTGGATATAACCCCATCACAAATTGAGGAAGATCTGTAATCCCCTAATAAGACTAAGGATTTCCAATCTTCGGTTTCCTCAACTGTGACATAAACTTACTATGTACACAGTGTCCACTTGGGCCGCTCTGTATTGCACCCATCGGACTTGGGGCAAGGAAAACCAATGTTAACATGAAGTGCCTGACTCTTTCTGAGCCCTTTGTCTCTAACCCAGGAGTCTTGTGTCTTCGGCCAGCATCCATGAAGCTGTGATAATCTAATTTGTTGGTTTATAAACAGAATAGAAATCTCAGACCTTTCAGTTCCTGACAAACTTTAATGTGATTCTTTGCCAGATTTCCCATAATTTTCTGGCTTTTAAAATGTTTCTAGACCTTGATTTTCATTAATGCTCAAAGCCTATTGAACTAGGATATTTCATTAAAGGATCAGAAGCATACTTTATCATTAAATTTTAAATATCTTGTTGGATCTTTAAAATTATATTAAAAACAGATTAAATAAAAGTGGACCTACTGTTTTTACTTGTAGACTAAATACATGTATTTAAGAATATAACTGCTTTGTTTCAAAATCATTTAAGGTTGTACACAAAAAATGAATGTAAGATTAAAATAAAGAAAAAGTTAAAAAGGAAAAATATAAGAAATAAGCAAAATGGGTTTTTTACTTTTCCTCTGTATCACTTACCACAGCTTCAATTAACTAAGTGTGTGCTATTGTTTGCCTCATTTCTCAGCCTCCTGCCATGCTCTAAGCTCCATGAAAGTAGGAATCATGTTTGTCTTATTCACTGTGAAAGCTACCTGACACACAGCAGATGTTTAACACATGTTCTCTTTTTTCAAATTAAGTATAAAAGGAAGAGGGAGTGGTGGGGGACAGAATTATGGTTAACCTATATGACTTTCTTACTTAAAGAACCCTGATTGAAACAGACAACTTCTCAGCCTCCTTTGTAAACAGGAGTGGACAAAGAGATATAAATGCAAATTGTGGGATTGCCAAGAAAACACGTTATGCCCTACCATATTTTCTCCTTATTCGTCCTTGGAATATACATGATGACTAGAGTTCCAGTAGTCCTTGGATCATGAGAGGAAAACCAGAGAATCTCAGAGACTTCAGCTTTGCTATCCTTGAGCTCCTGATGTCAGCAACTATCTACCTCCAGATTTCTCATCTCGTGATCTAAGCCTCAATTAAGTAGGTTGTCTGTGATAGTACATTCAAATCTAATACTAATTAATACAGTCATGAAGTGAATGCCATGAATTTCTGTAAGTGGAACTATTATGCAACTGTATGTTACTCCATTAGTGATGAGAAAGTGGTTGGAAAAGGAGACATAAATTTATTGAAACATAAATCTAAAAAATAAATATTGGATGTCCAAGCAAACATATCAACAGAAAATAACTCTTAATACAAGTCGAAATGAGATTTCAACATCATCAAAAAATCATTAGTCTTAAATGTTGACTTGTTAAAAGTTAAAAGTTAGTTTCTTAGTAAATATTATGTTTTCATACTCCAAACATTACCCTGAAAAAGTTTAATAAGGCAGCCTTTCATTTGTCATGGATTTACCACTTAATTTCTTGGACTCTTCTTTTTTCCTCATCCTTTAGATTTTACCAGTTAGCAAGCCTTTGTGAAAATTCTCAGATTACACTTTTCCTCTCTATTTCCAGAATAATCACCCTAGGCTAGGCTTCCATCTTCTGATCCATAATTACTATAACTTCTTTCTAAATGGTCTTTCCAACTCCCCCCTTCCAATTCATCTATCTCACTTCATCTCAAATCCTTCCATTTCATTATGCCATTTTCTGTCTATAGACCACTGACCATAGGCTAATCATCACACTTATTTTACTCTTGTACGTCTTAGCTCCCTACTAAAAGGTAACATTGTGAGAAGACATTTTGCCCAAACTTTTCCATAGTTCTCAATCCTATCTTCACATTAGAACCATTGGGAGAACTTTAAACAAACAAACAAACAAACAAACAAACAAATGCTCCAGTATCTTTTCAAAACCCTACCTGTCACAACAAATCAATGATGGAGATACAAAAGTGAGCAAGCAGACAGAATAAATCTTATTTTCCAGTCTCCTCACAGTTTTAATCAAATGATTCCCTGAGTATGTATGTACTCATATACACACGCATGCACACGCACCTACAACCTACCCCAAATGTAACTTACCCATCCTTTGAGTTTGAAATCAAATCCCACCTCCTTTGAGAATTATTCTTTGATGACAACTATCAACACCAATCTCCCTTTCTTCTAACTCCATTTGATATACCCACCTACGCACAATGTCTTTAAGCTCCTTTAGTTGTTATTTTCCTGTATCACACAATTAGCACCTCACTATATGCTGTCAAGTTGCTCATCTGTAAAACAAGCACAATGATCTAGTTGACCTCAAAAGTCCCTTCCTTTGACTCTAACAATCTCCGAATTTATGGTTTTTCTATATTACACAATTTAGCACTCATTACAGATGATGTTCTCTACTAATTATGTGATGTCTATATATTTTCTGTTGCCAACTAAAGTACAGGTCTCTTAAAAGAACATGGTTTTATAACTCTATGGTATATTCCTGCCCTCAGCACAATACCAGATGCTTACATGTACACTGATATCTTAAACCAGACCCATTATAGTATAAACAACGGAGATGAGTTAAGCAAAATCCTTTTAGGAAGCAGTTTTTTACAAATTAGGAGCATGAGCTTTGGAGACAAACTGACTGGGTTACCCAGCCCCTACACTTACAGCTATGTAGTAATATTACTTGAGGGAGTTACTTAAGACTTAGTTTTCTCACTTGTGAGAAAGAATTAAGAGTACCTACTCATAAGGTTGTTGCAAGGATTAATGAGACTACATACACACACACACACACACACACACATTACCTGGCATGTAACAAACATTTTATAAATGTTAATTATTATTGATTGGATAAAGGCAATAAAATATTGAAATTGAGGATTAAAAGAATAAAATGATCACATTGATGACTGTGGGAGACTGGGGATGTAGATCCAGACAAGTTTAATATGCAAAATAATATAAAGTGGCAGTTCAAATAAAATTGGGCACCTACTCAGAGCAAGGCCCTTAGCTCAGGCTCTGTTATAAGGCAGAGAACCAGGCCAGAGAATGACTCTCACATTCTCTTTGTCTCACTTTCTTTTTCTTTTTCTTTTTTTATTTCAAGTTTTTATTTAAAGCATTGCCACACTGAAAAGGACAGTGAGTTCTCCATTCAGTTATTCAACAAATATTATTATTTTCAGGATACTATACTAAGTGTTAAATTATAACAAGTGCGTTGTGCCCTCATGATATTGTGGTACGGTTAATAAGATAAAGCACACATACAAACAAAGCAGAAAGCACAAAGGAGAAAGGGGTACTTGACATAAGAAACATATACATAAATCATCGCAGAAGTTTACAGGAGTGAGAAATAAGGGAGGACTTTAAGGAAGAGATTACAACCAACTGGGCCTTGGAGAGACAAACATTTAGGTTAAGGAGCATTCTTGCCTTTCCTGGGCTGAAGCAATGTAAGTTAAGCTCCCAAAAAGGAAAATGTGGAACACGTGTTCATGCTGAAGACTTCCAGGGTAAAGGTAGAGAGTAGAAAGTACGCAATAATGGCCAAAGTTATCATCACTTCCAGATTTAGTTAGGACATCTGGACCTTCTGTTTTCCAATCCTTTTGACAAATCCTATACATTATTTTATAAGAATAATAATATTCCTTGAATAAAACATCTTAATTTCTATTTACTTGGAGACAGGAACAATAACAAATTTCCATTTCATACTCTGTAATCTGATGTTTGATCCAGCCACCTCAACAACAAAACAGCACCACATTCCCTAAAGGCTACTGCATTTCAGGATCAAAGATTTCTACTGCCTACTTTATACCTACTCTTTGTTTGGGCCAAGAGGCTACTGAGATCCAAGTCTCAATAGTTGGGCTTAGATAAGAGATGAGAAAATCAGCAACCTAACAGGACAGTTCAGAAGCAACGCATAAGAAAAGACCACTGGATCCATCACTAGAACAGAAGTAGATAAACTTTTTCTTTAAAGAGCTAGATAATAAATGTTTTCAATTTCGCTAGTCACGCAGTTTCTGTTGCAACTACTCCATTCTGGTGTTATAGCATGAAAGCAGTCATAGACAATACATAAACAAATAAACATGGCTGCGTTTCTATAAAACTTTATTTACAAAAACAGGTTGCAGATCAGATTTGGCCCATAGGTTATAGTTAAGTTAATCCTTGGTTTGTAACAACTAAGATTTATTTTTGTCTTAACCTACATGTCAATTGTAGGTTGACTGGACACATCATCTCTCTTTACTCCAGGGCCCAAAATGATAGAGCAGCTACCATCCTCACCAGTCACAGTGGTAGAAGAAAATTCTGGGGTGCCTGGGTGGCTCAGTCGTTAGGCATCTGCCTTTGGCTCAGGTCATGATCCCAGAATCCTGGGATAGAGCCCCACATCAGGCTCCCTGCTCAGCGGGAAGTCTGCTTCTTCCTCTCCCACTCCCCCTGCTTGTGTTCCCCCTCTCACTGTCTCTCTGTCAAATAAATAAACAAAATCTTAAAGAAAAAAAAGACAAAGAAAATTCTGAAGCGTCTTGAACAGGAAAAAAAAGGCTTCAATTTATTGGTCAGAGCTAGTCACTAGTTCTGGCTCACCCATCACCAGGGGCCTCCTAGTATAAATCATATGATGTCTGAAAAGCAGAGACCCTGAAATATTTGGCAAAGCAAATTAGTGACTACCAGAATCAAGTTTAAACCAAAGAAAGTTTTTTGGAAAAGTTTTCTTTCATTCAAACAACTTTTGTGTGTATAGTACTGACAAATTGTAGCCCATAAAAGTAAGCTTATAGACATTTCAACTGATCTAATAATCATTCTAGATAGGTATAGTTGAAAGACTCATGAACTCTCAAAAGATTTATTCTTCTGTGAGAAATTCATTTGGCATATTTCACTTTATATAATACATTAAGAAAGAGTAATTGATAAAAGAGAAAACAAATGATTGAATGAAATGAATGAAAAACCTGATGGTCAGAGTGACAGATTTCCATCATGTAAAAGGTGCAAAATAGCTTAGATATGCATATATATAATTACAGATCTTATTATGTTTCTTAATAATAATTTCCAAAAATTATATCTTTTCCTTATCAACTAAAGTTCAGATCCAAGATGATACCTTCTAATATCTATTAACCAGATTTTTCTTTTCTAGTATCTTTTGAAAAAAGCAATTATCAGCTTTAGTCTAAGAATTCTAAGACTGTTTTAATTATGAGAATAAATACAAGGGGTTACATATTAATTTTTAAAAGAGCTAGAGACATTTCCTGCAAATGCCATTCATTGTTAAATTAATGAGACAAAGTTGAAAATAGGGTTTTCCATCCACATTATTGTCTACTTACTGACATCAGTATAAAGAAGTCCATAAACTAGTAGTTACCAATAAAAGGACCTCCCAATCACATGTACTAATAACAAGTGATAAAATTCCAAAGAAATGATGCACATATAAACAGAATCACAGACTCTTTAGAACTGGAAGACCTGAGAAGGAATCAATTTGACTTTCTATACCACTCAACTCTCAAACGGAAAAACAAGTGACCATGAAGATTATATATAATGCCTAAAGGATAGAGGCTGATTTACTCTCAAAATCAAATTGATATTACAATTTTAAATTTGGAAAAATATTTTGTTTTTACAATATAAACTACAGAATGTAAATGTACTTTGTTAAGGGTGATTTGAAGATAATAAAGTGAGAAAAATTTGGAGTGGGCCCAATAAATTAACTCCATGTATACTGTTATAACACCTGATGCTCACTCACACAGGTACAGTACAATTAGAAATAGATTTATACTGCATTTGATAAAATAAGAATTTCACATTTTAAGGTGAGTATATAAAAATCAAAGCTGATTATTTACTTTGATTATTGCAATGCAATAACCAAAAAGGAATTTCAAACTCTCCAACACTTCTTTCTGTAACATCCTCCATTTCGTTGAATTAAAGTTACTCTGTCTCTGGATTGCATAAATCAGACAGTTTCCAATTTCCTGTCTTCAGGAACTATTTCAATTGGCAGACAGTAAGCCACTAAAGTAGACGTACAGTAAATAAACAAAAATTTAGCTTACTGGAGAACAGGCTTGCCTAGATACCTGGAATAGCCTCACTTTCTCAACAACTGCCATTAACCTTGTTCAAAATATAAAATTACTATGATAAATTCTACAAGGTTTCCCCCTGCTTCTCTATACACACACACACACACACAGGCACATGAACACGTACATGCACACACCTTTTTAGATAGCTGAAGGTGGAAGCCAAAAAAAAAGAACATAGGATGAAGCTTTCATCAAGTTTGAATGTGCATATTCTTCAAAGGGAAAAATCCAGTCTTATTTATCTCATTAATGTGCTGCCTGTATAAAAACACATTTTGAAATGGCATAGTGTGGCCTTCATAATCTGAATACCATTTTATTCATAATTTCACAGACATTATTTTTTGGAAATAGATTTGGCACTTTTTTATTCTTCAAAATGTGATATTCTATGCCATGCCAGTTTAGAAAGCTCTTAAATTATCAGTACGTAGACACAAAACCTATAAACTTCCTGAGTGAAATAGCTTTTTGAATCACAAGGAATATAAAGAACTCCTGCCACTGGAGAAATTCCCAAGAATTCTTGCCTATTGATGTTTCCCAAAACTTTACTTTGAGAGGAAAACGGGGAGAAAGTTCCAAGATAGCTATTTGATGGCTAAAGTTATCAAGTTTTAAGTTTTGTTAAAGATCATAGCTCTTTTTAGCTATTATATGTGATGAAGAAAATTGTACTTAGATATCTGTTTTGTGGCTAAAGAAACCACACCATTTTATCAAGACAGGGAAAGCACCACAATAGTAAGCTGTCTTTGAAGTTATAATAAGATTTATCCATTTCTTTTAAAAATATTGTTGGTTATCAAATAAATGTAAGCACTAACCTAGGTGCTGGGAATAAATTGGTCTCTGTAGTGAATATTTTTTTCTCCTTCCTTCCCTTCTTCTTTATTTTTCTTTCTTTCTTTCTTTCTTTCTTTCTTTCTTTCTTTCTTTCTTTCTTTCTTTCTTTTTTCTTTCTTTTCTTTCTTTCTTTCTTTCTTTCTTTCTTTCTTTCTTTCTTTCTTTCTCTCTCTGTCTTTCTTTCTCTCTCTTCTTTTAAAAAATTATCCAATATTAAAGTTTCTTTTCAATTTAGGGGTAATTTAGGGAGCATTCCTCACTGAGTCCAGTATTAGTGGGTGGTAGTGCTCTGTCTTATTCCCATAAAAGCCAAGGGGGAGAACCCTTCCGGGGAGCACAGGGTATAGACACATGAGCAAGATTCAGCCCCTCGGATGCCCTTACCTGGATTTTCCATCTGGAGTGAGCAACCCAAAGACAAGATGGAGGAGCCTCTTCCTCCATCTTCTGTTGATTCTCTATCATTTCAATACTTTCTTTGTTTGGTTTGGTTTGGTTTAAGGTAGCCAGTTGGATTTTGTGTATTATTATTGAAAATCCTGATTAATGCAGCCTGAATGAAACAAATAAACAACAGTGCTGAATTCACGATCAAGATGTGTAGTGAGAATCAGTGGAGAAATATTCCTATTTATTAAACGTTCTGCATCATTCGCCATCAAGCACTAGTTTCCAAAACTCTGCTCAGCAATCTGCAAGAAGGTTTTAGACTCATTGTCAGGGCAGTCAATTGTGTGGAAAATAAAATAACAATATGTCAAAACCTGGTTATCTGCCTTGGTTTAACATTTGGATGCCAATCACAAGTTATATTCCACACTGAGTTTTGTTGGTTGTCAAAAGGAAAGAAGATTTGCTGAATTCATGAACTGAAGATCTGAGTTGCCATGCAAAAGACCAGCTGCTTCAAAAACTGATCATCTTGGAGGAGCTTGGGATGTTTAGCAGGTAATTTGACGTTAATATGCTAAACCTGAAGCTTCAAGGGAAAGCATCAACGTCACTGCTAATTTCAATAATTGTATCCAACATTTAAAGCCAAACAACAACTATGGATATAGCAAATTGGTGCTAAAATGCCCTTCATTTTCTCATTTTGATGATGCTCCCAAATGTGTACCTCCTCATGGGACTCCCTGTTTCCTTTCCTGCATCCATTCTCCCCAGAGGATCCAGAGAGATCTTCCCAAATATAAATCAGTGCCTTTAACTCCCCAGCTTGTGGTGCTCCAAGGACTTTCCACCACACTTACCATGAAATCCCAACTTTTCCACAGCTGCCTACTAGCCTTATATGACCTGGTCCCTGTGTGTTCTCAGAGCTCAGCTCCCTCCACTCTCTTCCTTACTGAGACATACTTTCCTTCTTTCTACTTCCAAACACTCCATGCTCATATTATCTGGGGCCTTTTGCGCTAGCTCTTTCTATCCCTGCAAAGAGTTAGATTATCATTGTCCTTCAGGTCTTGGCTTAAATACCACCTCCTCATTCTCACTGAGATGCTTCTACAGGTCCTCCTCAGCCAGGGACACAGTGGACAACAGAGAGATGCCTCAGCCCACATGCTGCCAGAGGAGCATGTCCTGTGTTTTTCAGTCACCAGCAGAGATCACCAGGAACATCAGTGGGAAGAGCCAGTGGCCCACATGTTTACTTAGCAAGTTGATCAAGGTAGGGTACTTACTTTGTGGATAGACCAAAAGGGTCAGTGACCCAGGACTGGATACCACCCCAGAAGACTCAGGATGCCTTTGGAGGGAGGAAGGGAGAAAGACCTCATGACTGAGGGAACACCTGGACACATGTGTGGTGGGCTGAGATGATGTCAGAGGAGCAAGCCTTGCAGGGAATATCAGCTGATCCCATGGGGGAGGTGTGGGGTGGTTGAGACCTAGGACCAAAGTGGGCCTCTAAGCAGTAATGGGACACAGATTCAGGATTTCCACCTTTCTACATTGAGCAGAAATACTAGGGTCCTGGTTGTCCCTATGGGCTGGGGTCCAGTCTGATCTGGAAGTTGACACCCAGGTGCTTCCACTCTGGCAGGGAAACATACACCATCCCTCTGACCACTGACCATTCTTGTGTAGTCAGCAAGGCCTGTCCCACACTGAAGGACTGACCTGGTCCCCCAGGCCTGGCCTTTTGCAGCTTTGGCTCATCCTCAGGATTCAGTCTGTAGGTGTGAGCCCCACACTCTCTGTGTCCGTTGCAAGCCTATCATGAGACTTCTTGACATAATTATAGTCCACACACCAGCAGGTCTTCTTGGCCTGGATGCTCATTCTAACCCATCCCAGAATAAATGAAAACTTCATGTGAAAAAAAGAAAACACCACCTCCCCAGAGAGGCCCTCCTTGTCTAGCCACCCAGTCATTCACTGTGTAAATTAACCACACTGGGTCCAGTTTATGCCCCACCACAGGCCCATGAAAAACATCTATCTCTGTTCCTTGCCAAAATGGCCCTAGTGACCACTCATTACAGTTCCTCCAGCAATAAAGCTCTGACAGCCATGACCACTATAGCCTTTATAGGCCAATAAGCCCCATAGAGAGTGCCAACTAACAAGGAGAGGCCACCACACTTTCCTTCCAGCTAGACCAGACTCATGTCTGGCTTTGCCAGAGGCTGCCCAGGCAGTTAGCAGAGTTAGCAGAGACTGGAGATGGCAAGGAATCAACAAATCAATTGCTCAACCTTATTCCCCTACCCTTCTATATGCTGTTCTGAAAGGCAGTAACTTCATGCAGTCTTTCTGGAAACACCTTATAAGACAAGCATCTGATTATTGCAAACCTGTGGCCAGTTAAGTAATGCATCCCTTAGAACTGGCTCTCCCTCCTTTTCTGACTCTTTCTTTTTTCTGTTTCTTCCCTGGTTTCATAAAAAAGCATTATCATGGAAGCTTTTATCTTATGCTCTGTTTTCTAGGGAGCCCAGGGTTAAACAGTGACAACATCTAATTCCTTTCCTAATATTTTCTTATTTAACTCTTTGTTTATGTGACTATTTCCCACTTCCAACCTCCATGAGCCATGGTCCCCTACTTCAACATACCCAGAATATAAAGTTTGGAACTTGTTTTAGCACATTTTATCTTGTTCACTAGGGCTATGAAGAATGGTTGACACAGAAGGTGCTTAATAAATACTGTTGAATAAATAAAAAGAACACAACAGCACAGCATCTAATGTCAGCCAAGTGTGCCAATCTGACTGTAAGGGCAACAAGAGATTCGATGGGACTATATTGGTCTTGTTGATGGCTGTGTACTCAAGGCCTAGTACAGTACCTGTACACAGATGCTCTCAAAAAATATGTTTGACTGATTAATGAATGGGAAAGCATCAGGAATATTAATGACCAGAAATTATTGGCAGGAACTGATTACTACATGAGGGAATGATGGCTAAGAGTTGTAAAGGCACCAAACAAGAGTATAATTCTACCCTATTCTATCAGATTTTCAGCATCATTCCATGTTTCAAGCAAAGATTGTGATCAGGAACTAAATACCGAATGTGTTTAATCTACAAAAAGTGATAGCAAAAGCAAGTGGTAACAATAATTATTCAAGATCATTTCAATCACTATATACATCCAACTCATCAATGTTCAAAATAATGTTTAACTCAATATATTTACCTAATGCAAGCAATTGCCTATTAATGGACCTTTAGGTTGTTTCCAAATTGTATTTATAAACACTACTCTAATAAATGACATTGAACATTTAGCTTTAAATACCTGTTAAGCGAAATCCATCTTGATACCTAGTGTCAAATCACCCTCCAAAAGATTTGCCCTATTTTTACACTCCCACTATGAGGGTAGGGAAATATCTATTTACTCACACTCTCACCAATTCTAGGTCTCTTAAGTGTGAGCAATCTTTTTAATCATTATCATAATGTTAGGTGGAAACTTATACTATATCTTGATTTTCATTTTTAAAATTATCTATTAGTCCAATTAACATCATTCAATATTTTAATGGTTATTTGTGCTCCTTTCTTCTGTAAACCTTCTATATATATCCTAGGCCTGTTTTTCTACCATCCACCTATTTCTTATTGATTTGAAAGGGCTCTGTATCTTCAGAAATTAGGCCTTTGTCATGTGTGCTGCAAGTTTTGTCTCTAGTCTATCATTTGTCTTTCCATTTTCTTCCCACTTTAATGATAAATCCTCAACATTTTTTTATTTTTTTTAAGATTTTATTTATTTATTTGAGAGAGAGAGAGAGCATGAATAAGAGACAGCATGAGCAGGGGAGAGGGGTGGAAGACAGGGAGAAGAAACTCCCTGCTGTGCAGGGACCCCTGACATGGGGCTTAATCCCAGGACCCTGGGATCATGACCTACGCCAAAGGCAGACGTTTAACCGAATAAGCCACCCAGGTGCCCCTTCATAAACTTTTTTAAATCACAAATGGGTATTAAGAGAGATGGAAGAGTGTTCTAGAGGTCTATACATAATGACAAAAGGTATGAGAAAGGTGGTGTAGATGAATAGTGTGAACTCTAAAAAAAGGATTTTGTTGGTTGGTGGTAGTACAAGATCAAGATCAATGCATGGAGTCAATCAGTGTTCATCAGTCCTCCTCACATAGTGAGCATCAAGCACAGCAGCAGGCAGTGGATGAAAGAGCAAACTCAAATGGAGACCATGATATGTCCATGAAAGATTAGGTTTCAACTGAAGCAAAGAGGTGAAGGGATGAAGGATGGAGAGAATGAAGGTTTTGTCTATAGGTCTTCTCAGGTATTGAGATTTCACCATAATCACTCCCATCTGTTTTCCTTTTGCTTGATCATACATCTTCCTTCATCTAACAGGACCCGTACATTCCATTTCACCTGTCCAGTATATACTTTTGTAAAGAAGCATATATTGTAAATAAGCAGGAGCTATATTTTAAATTTCATTGTATGCCCTGGCATGTCCAGCATATGGTAGGTCCTCTATAAGTAAGGCTTCTCTACATAGGTAAATGATCCAGTATGATCACACAAACCGGAAGCCAGGGACCACACCCTCCTTTTCTCTATTCAGCCAATTACAAAGTCCCACTAACTCTAACTCACCAAAATGTCTTAAATTCTTCCCTGACTTACTCTTCACTCTCTCCATCTAAACTGAGATCCTCATCTATTCTCACTAAGACTAATATAATGGCTTTTTGACTATTCTCTCTGCGTCCAAAATAGGTCCACTCTGATTTATTCCCTCTCATATTGATAATTTTTTTCTTAAAAATTCAAATCTAGGGGCGCCTGGGTGGCACAGTGGTTAAGCGTCTGCCTTCGGCTCGGGGTGTGATCCCAGCATTATGGGATCGAGCCCCACATCAGGCTCCTCTGCTATGAGCCTGCTTCTTCCTCTCCCACTCCCCCTGCTTGTGTTCCCTCTCTCGCTGGCTGTCTCTATCTCTGTCGAATAAATAAATAAAATCTTTAAAAAAAAATTCAAATCTACTTCTTTTACTTCCTAATTAAAACCTATCATGGGAAAACTCCTTAGGACGACACACAAGGATGTACTTGTCCAGTGTCTGCTTCCCTCTCCAGCTGTGTGTCCTACCCACCATCCTTATCTTCTGAACTATGATGTTTCCACTATATCGACTATATACCCAACTATATCAACTATATACTTAGAGGTCCCCTTATGCCACTGTTCCACCAGGCCTCTGTTCCTTGACATAAGCCATTTCTCTGGCAGGAATATCCTTCTACCTTTCCTAAGGCCTAGGCATGCTTCACAATTCAGTTTAAACATCATGTCTTCAGCAAGCCTTTCCTGATATGTGTACACACACACACACACACACACACACAGTGTGTTACCCCCTCCTTTGTGCTACCTTAGCACACTGTGCAGATCTATATTATAACATTTGTTACACTGTAGTGAATATATTTATCTACAGGACTGTCTCTCCTAACTAAACCACGAGCATTTCAGGCTAGGGTGCAAAACTTTTATTTTTGTATATTTCACTGTTAACACTCTAAGTACTGGTACACACTTACACACTCGGTTGGCAGTAAATGTTTATTGAATGAATGCATGCATGAATATTTGTTGATTTTCTCACCTTTTTACTACCTTTCTTCTATATGGCAGTGGGATTCTGAAAGTTAATTCCTCCTCCTACCATGTGCCAGTTTATTTGTTTCCATGGCCAGTTACAGCAATAAGAAAGAGGATACAAAAAACAATCCTGTTTGCACCAAAACTCTGTCATGTTCTGGCATACTCATTTCCACCCCAGTAAGCATCCCAAACTAGACAATAAAATGCTATATCTGAGCTTCCAAGGGTAATTTTAAAGTCCTGCCAGAGATTCAGAAGTGTTTGCGGGGAAGTTATGATGGCTGGAAAACATGAACAACAGAAAGCTATTTTGAGGATTCCACAGATAAGGTTAAGGGGCGTGAAATTTTCTAGCTGCTCACTACATCTCAGGGTCACAGGCTTCACAGCGTAGAATCAAAGTACTAAACAAGAGAACGTTACGTCTAAGTGTTTGGGTCACAAGAAAGTGATACACCATGACTCCATATCTTTTGAAAGTGATGCTTATTCAAATTTTGGGTTGTAAGACCAGAATGATAGGGTTTCTAGGATTCTGATCAGTAAAAATTGACCATAAGCCCCTAAGGGTGTGGTCTTGTCTGTTTGTCACTGAGTATCTTTCTAGGCCTAAGAAAAAAAAGTAAAATAGAAGTTTAATAGGAATATAGAAAGTTAATTTATTATTCTTTTTTAGATTTTGTTAACAATACCTGCAGTTCTCCTTTGTACATTAAATTCTTTTTTAAAAAATATTTCATTTTTTAAATTTATTTGAGAGAGAGAGAATGAGTGAGGGGAGGGGCAGAGGAAGAAGGAGAAACAGACTTCCCACTGAGCAGGGAGCTTCACATGGGGCTCTATCCCAGGACCCTGGGATCATGACCTGAGCCAAAGGCAGATGCTTAATTGACTGAGCTACCCAGACACCCCAATAAATACATAAATTTTTAAAATCTTTAAGAAAATTGATAAATAAAAGAATTGAGCATTTATCTTCCCTTACCACTGAGTAACTAAATAGCAGAGATGGGGAAATGTCTCTATGTGGAATCATACTAATTATTAAATAACAAACAAATTATTATAACTATTTTGCAAAACCTAATGACTTAATGGATCCATCAATGGCTGCTAATATCACAAAGAGAGAGACAACCAGACATATGTGCCTCCTCATGAAAGAACATACTGTCACTTATAATTTTGCCAAAAAATCAGAACCTGACTTTGATAAAGGCTCTGGATCCATAACCAATTTATAGGAAATACAGAAAACAGAAAAACAGGTTGAACTACATGCTGAGGAGGCAATGAACAAAATCCAGATGGTAGAAAATTCTTGAAGTCAAATGAACTACGTTGTTCAATATGTAAAATGAAAGTTGGAAAAAAAAAAAAAGGAAGGGAAAGGAAGAACTTGTAGATCTAAAAGACTTATGAAATTTTTACCAGAGCAACAAATTATTCATTAAGTCATTCTTTAAACACACATATGTTGAGTTCCTGCCATATGCTAAGCATTGGATCAAGTATAGTAAAAATAAAAAGGCAAATACAAAATTTCCCTTCCTTGTGCAGGAGACATACAAGTGAATCATTTTTTCATAGTTTGAGGGCTAAAGGCAAACTCTGTGCTGATCTCTACAATGATGCAGTTCATGCTGCATCAGTTTACACTTGTTCATAAATAATAATGTATATGTTTTTACATCAGTTTGTGGCTTACTTCTCTAATTGGATTCTTAGCCTTTCCAGGACACAAATTGTGATTCCATTTTAAAAATTTTTTTCTTATGAATAGTCCTTGTGCAGGGTGCGCAGAGAAGAAATGCCCAATAAATATGTTTAACAAAGAGATTGATTCCTTCTTCTTGAAAAAATAAATATATGGCATACACACCACCAGGTAAATGCCTCATTACCCTCTAATGGCCTCAGTCTCCTGCAGAGAGGACCATCACACCAGACACTGAAAGCCACTCACTAGCCCTTTGGGGAACACAACCAGGAGAATAGTTTAATCTATTCGTTGGGCTTACTCAACACAAAGAATCATTTACTTGATACCACCCAGGTCTTGTGGATTAAAATGTTTTGCCTGAATTTATGGTTCCACGACAGAGAAAAAATATATTTTGAGAAAGCCCTCATGCCAGTTCTTAGCAGGACACAAGTAGCAAGTTGATGACCTTAGACAATGGAACTGAACTGGACAGGCGTGCAGAGTCAGGCCTGTTTGGGGCAGCTCTTGATACTAATATTAATGGGAAAATCTTCAAGCTCTGTCTTTCACAGAACCACTGAGAAGAGTTAGAAAATACATCAGATATACTTAGTTCTAGCACCACTACAGTCATTTAGCTACAAAATAGCCTTTAAAAATTAAAGTTCTATAAGATAATCACTGGTAATTCTTTTTTTTTCTTCAAGATACCACATGCCCTTGCTTTCTGTTCAGTGTTGATGAGATTGTCACACCAGTACATTGGAAATACATTTATAATTGATAGGGGATAATACAACCAAATTTTACCCCAAAGTTCTCTACCAGGATTTCTGATGACACCAACTCAACTAATATGAATTTATTTAAATAGCTATTATTTAGGGTAATTTTTTCTGATTAATCTATATGGTCATTTTGGAAAATTTAGAAAAGTATGAGAAAAAGTTTTACAGGGGCGCCTGGGTGGCTCAATTGGTTAAAGTGTCTGCCTTCAGCTCAGACCACGATCCCAGAGTCCTGGGATCAAGCCCTGCATTGGGCTGCCGGCTCAGTGGGGAGCTTGCTTCTCCCTCACCCTCTGCTGCTCTCCCTGCTTATGTTCTCTCTCTCTTTCTCTGTCAAATAAATAAAATCTAAAAAAAGAAAAGAAAGAAAAAAAGAAAAAATTTTACATTACCAATTATCCTACAATTTGTGGGGGAAAAAACACCGTATGTTTTCCTTTACACATAGAAACATGTTTTTATTCTGTTCTTTAACTTTACTTTTTAATGAATGCTATTTTGTGAGCCTGCTCTGAATCATCAAAATAAGTCCATGAACATTATTTTAATGGCTACACAATTTTACCTTATGTGTGCACCATAATTTATTTAATCTTTCTTTTATTGATGTGGAGTAAATCTTTGATTGTCATTGTGCCATTTCTGTCACACCTGTACCATTTGAGGAAATGATGATCCAATGGACAGAGTATGGTGTTCAATACTGGCCCCAGCACTTACCAGTCAAGCGATCTTGAATATTTAACCACTTTGAGCCTATTTCACCATCCCAAACGTTGAATAATGTTTACTTCACTTTTCTCATGAGAACTAATTGATATGATCTATGTGCAAGTGTTTAATGAAGTATATAGTTATGAATGCTATAAATGTTTTTTATCATCATTATCATCAAAATGAACAGTAATAAGGCCCTTAAGTATTACTGAGAGCCATATGTTATTATTCCCAACACAGCAAAGCTACACAATACTCTGCCTCTACAACTAAAGAATATATGTAAGGGTTATCATGGAGTTAATCAGCATCCACTCTTCCATTATGGTTTTAGTTAGTGTTCCTTTCACTCAACTATAAGATTGTTTCAATGGTAGTTCCAGAATTTTATATAAAAAATTGTCTAAGGTAAAAATTTTAGTTGAAAGGTGTGATTTGTTTGAGGGCAATTTCTGGCTAGCAAGTGAATTTTTTTACTTAGTGTTCTAGAACAATAAAAATATGAATTCTAAAGATGCTTTTTTTGCATTTTAAACGATTTTGAGAAAACAGCAGGAGATCACATCAAAATATAACATTATCCTTATATGGGGGACTCATGAAGATAGCAGGAGGCTAAGTCTCTGCCACTAAAGTGTCTACCATTTGCCAGCCTTATCACTATTCCTGCCCCATGCTTTTGTCCTCCTCTCTATCCTCCTTCTCTATTCTTTAATCTGTACTCTCATCGGTGGTTTTGGCTTTCTTTCTTTCTTTCTTTCTTTCTTTCTTTCTTTCTTTCTTTCTTTCTTTTTACAATTAACACTAGCCAATTAGAGTGGTCCTTTTCTACTAATAGTGAACTAATCAATCTTATCACAACAGGGATCATTTTGGTGTCTGGATCTTCTCAACCGTTTTCCTTACTGCTCCCATCTTAAAGAACCATTCCTCATTGCCAGAAATGTTTCTTAATTTATAGGTCATGATGTTTCAGGTTGTCCCAAAAGCTGATCTCTGAATAAGTAATTGTAATTTTTTTACAAAAGAGATGACTGCAAAAATCAACTTATTATTGAAAAAATAAATCAACGAAATTAATTCATTTGGTGAAAACAACTGATTGATTGACTTCTTATTCAAAGGAGGCTATTTTGGCTTACTGAAAACACAAGCAAAATATAATAGCTGATTTCAAATAAATTCTTTAACTAAAATCTCAACATCCAATTTTAATTACTTTTTCCTTCATCAATGATTCACATTTATTGAGCATCCACTGGAGCAATCTGGGACCAGACAGTAAAAGCTCTCACTCTGTGAGATACCATAAAATAGCTGGAAAAGCCTCTTGAGTACTAACAAATACAAACATCCATAAAGCAAGTCACTTTGTATTACATGCACTCAGAGAAGATGAAAATTTGTTTCTATAATAAGTTGGAACCTAAGTTTGTCTAAGTGTATCAATAATTTACCATTTAAGGAAATTTGGAGAGGATCAACAAAACTTAAGAATCCTAGCTGAAAATAATCAGACCAAAAGCTCATGAAAGTTTCCATCAAATTTGGAAGAAGACTTTGTCTTTCAGCATGCCTGGAACTTACCAGAAATATAAGACAGGGTATCGAGACTGTCACATGGCAGATACTAATTGTTCCGATTAAAGTCTAACAAGCTTGCTTCCCTGCTGCTCTGAGAATGTCTCTGACTTTTGATCCTGACATCTGTGTCTTACAAGAATTTCACTCTGCTCTGACATTCCTTCTGATGTTGATCCAGGAATTAATGGATTGTGAAAAAGCTGGCAGGATATCATTTAAAAAATAGAATTCCTAGTGTACAAGTGATGAAAAGGTATCAGAATTCACATACTCTGTGTCTGATACCAACACAATTCTCAGGTTTGAGTGTTTGGGTTTTTTAATGCTAGTTGAAAACAGGACTGAAAATAAAATTTAGCTAAAATGTTCTCATGACAAAATCATTATTTCAAAATGTTCTTTTATCACGTAGGAGGGATACATGTTTTTACAAAATACCAATACAAATTCCATATGAGATAATTTGCTCTGAATGACTTCTTTTAACATATACAGTTAATCACATTTTATAAGGAATCTGATGTCTTTATACAATGAAAAATTTTGAAGAAAATCTAAGAGCTTTAAAAAATTACCCGAAATGACCTGTTAATATTTATGCCATTTCTCTAATAATTTATAAATTGTTTGGAAACATAGAACCCTAGTAAACTACTGATAAAAAGGAGAACTTTAATTAAGGACAGTATCTGTAATTTTTAAATATAAAAAAGTTTAAATTAAAACTGTCTAAAGATGTGTTTTAAATTAAGGAATTCTCTTCAGGATTGAAATTTTACACATCAGAAGATACTGCCTTGCATTTCATGGTTCTGGATAATTACTAGATGCCAGTGGATAACTTAAACATAGCTTAGAGTCATTGACATTAATGTGTGACAAGCATTGCAGAACATATTTAGTAATTTTAAATGGAAAAAGTAAAAGGATTTTTGAAAAAATAGGGAAAAGTACCATAGTGGTAATAATATAATTTTTTCAGTAAGGAAAAAATTCTCCTTCATGTCATAATGATCAGAAATTCAACAAGTTAAAAGGAACACAAGTCAATTTAATTGTTAGAGCTATAATTAATGTGAAAATTAATAAGGTTAGTTATTTTATTCATCTATTCGAGCAAATATCTAATTTTCACATTAAAAGAGCATCATTGTTTTTTTTTTTATTTTATTTTTTTTAAAGATTTTATTTATTTATTCGACAGAGATAGAGACAGCCAGCGAGAGAGGGAACACAAGCAGGGGGAGTGGGAGAGGAAGAAGCAGGCTCATAGCGGAGGAGCCTGATGTGGGGCTCGATCCCAGAACGCCGGGATCACGCCCTGAGCCAAAGGCAGGCACTTAACCGCTGTGCCACCCAGGCGCCCCAGCATCATTGTTTTTAAAAAGCCATGATTTCTAATAATTTTGTTTAGATAGATTACTCTAGTAATTTTTATACCTCATCTGTTATTTCAAGAAATAAGGTGACAAATTTATTAAAATAAGTAAAAATGATTGACAGCCTGCTATCACTGACCACTAAAAGCCATCTTACATTGATTTCTGTTATAATATTTGTTTAAAATTTTGCATATTACTTTTTATGACATGTCAAACTCCCAAGCACTCTACAAATTATATGATCAGTACATCAAAGTAAACATTACTTGCTCTTTTTTTTTCCCCTAAAGATTTATTTATTTATTTGAGAGAGAGAGAGAGTATGAGTCGGAGGGGCAGAGGGAAAGGGAGAGAGAATCTCAAGCAGACTCCACGCTGAGCACAGAAGCCTGATGTGGGCCTTGATATCATGACCCTGAGATCATGACCTGAGCTGGATGCTCAACCGACTACACGACCCAGGCATCCCTTGCATTACTTGCTCTTAAGAGAAAGATGCTCTGGCTCCCAAATCTCCAGTCAGGCTCTCCTTACACATCCCCTATTAAAGCATCTTCCACACTTCACAAATTCAAATGATTGTCAGTCGGCTCCATTATATTGTAAGCTCTTTAAGAGTGAGGATCAGGCATATCATCTTTATTGTTTTATCTCTGGACTTAGATGGTATTTAATAAATGACCAATGAATAAATAAATGAATGTGTCTCCTACTAGTTTATTTCTTACTTCAATGATTTCTTTGTATCTGTCTTTTATCATATGCTGACTCAAATACTTCTTGAGTAAGTATATAAAATACATAATATATTAAATATTAAATTAAAATTCATGTGTTATTAAAATTAAATAATATAGTAACATAAATAGTAAATATATATCAGCTATTTACTTTTTCTATATGGTCATTTTATAAAAGTTGAACCTCTGTCATATTAATTACCCACCTATAGCTTGAACATTTTAAGAAAGCATTGAATATTTAAAGAGATATCAAGTTTAGAAGATGCGATGTTCAAATCAGGAAGAAAGTGTCACAATATCCACAATCACCATCTGCACCCAGAATTGTTTCTTAAAGTTTCTTGACATGTGTCTTTTTCACCCAGTATCCTTTTTCTCACCTATCTTGCCTAAAATAATCAATCATTAAATAAAAATATATTAAGAAGTGGTGCCCAAACTATGAACCAAGACAGGAGAGGGAGAGGGAAAAAAAGATAATGAAAAACAAGATGAAGCATTAAATCAAAAAGGGTTTGGTCACATTAAGAAAAATAAGACTGTGAAATTTGCAAAAGTAAGACAGAGGCTTAGAAGCATGTTATATGACTGGTGGGATAAAAATAAGACAGTTGGGAGGAAAGAAATGAAAACGAAGAGAGCAAATTAGACAAGCCATTCATTTTAATCTTTAAAAGACTTCAGACAGGATGTGTCAGAATTAGCACATCTTTTTTTATGCCTCTCAGGGCTTTTTTTTTTTTTTCCTTAAAAGAATAACCCTAAGTTGAGCCTTAAAAGTATGAAATGGTATTTGCTTTTAAATAAATCATTTTTAGATTTCCAGTTTGCTTCAGTTTTATATAGGCAATGAAATACAGTGACTGTGAATTCTGAGTCTGCCTCCATAGTGCATCACAGTGTCAAAAATCGCAAAAGTGGTTCAAACCATGAGCCATAAAAAACACAAGACACTTAAGACTATGAACCTAGGTACCCAGTGCACAAATCTCTACTTCAACCACAAGTCTGGCATGGTGGGTACTATGGTCCTTTCATACTGACCATTCTTTAACTTGTTTTAAATGATGGACTTTAAGGTTATGTGATTTTATCCAAGCTATTCACACCAGAACAACTTTGCACTGTTTCAAATTTATAACAATGATAGGTAAAATTAAAAAGAAGAAAAGAAAATTCAAACAACATAGCCAGTCTCAAAACCAAGATAAACAATGTCAAAGATAAGAAAGGATTAAAGTTTTTGGCCTGCAAAGAATGGAGGTAGATACAGACTGTTGAGACCCTGGTTCCTGTGGGACAATGAGGATAAAGATGTTCCACATAATCAGAGGTTCAGTGAGGGCATTTCCTTAGAAAAGAGGCTGGTGGGGGGTGGAAACAGCATCTAACCCACTGCTTTGGATATATGATTTTATAGAAAGCCAAAGGATAAGTGAAGGGTGGTAGAAAAAAATAAAATAAATGGCCTTGTTGGTAGGAATTCCAACATGCATTAGAAGACTGGGTTCTGGACTCCCTGAGAGGTCAAGAAGACAATCATCAAACTACTTGACAGTGAAGGGTGGGCATAGAAGAAACGTGAAAGAGGAAAAAAAACCAAGAAAACCAAAACGAAAACTTTCATTTAAAATGAAATCAAAATGCCAAACCAGATGAAAAATAAAATGCCAAGAAAGACAGCCATAAAACAAAGAAAGATGAATTCAGTCTAGATGAAATGAGCCTTCTATGATGCTACAAAAGATAGCTAAAGGAATAACTTACTTATAAAGGACAAAAATTTGAAAAAGGCAAAATTAAAATTAAGGCAAGTAGATACTAAAAAGAATCAATTACAAATAGTGAGAAATAAAAATGTAGTGTCTCAAGAGAATAAAAAGACAAGCCTGGGAGAAAATATTTGCTAAAGACACATCTGATAGGGACTGTTTCCCAAATGTCCAAAGAACTCTTAAAACTCAATAGTAAGAACAATAAGAATACAAACAACCTGATTTAAAAATGGGCCAAAGACCTTGACACCTCCCCAAAGACCTATAGACAGCAAATAAGCATATGAAAAGATGTTCCACATTATATGTCATCAGTAAAATGCCAATTAAAACAACAAGGGAATAACAATGCACACCTATTGAGAGAGCCAAAATCCAGAACTCAGAACACCAAGTGGATGGCGAAGATATGAAGCAACAGGAACTCTCATTCATGGCTGGTGGGAATGCAAAATGGGTTTAGAAGACAGTTTGGCAATTTCTTACAAAACTAAACACTCTCTTCCCATATGATCTAGCAATTGCACTCCTTGGTATTTACCCAAAGGAGTCAAAAATTTCTGTGTACATAAAAAACTGCACACAGATGTTTATAGCAGCTTTATTCATAATTGCCAAAACTGGGAAGCAACCAAGATGTCTTCAGTAGGTGAATGGATAAACACACTGTGGTAGATCAGAATAATAGAATATTATTCAGCACTAAAAAGAAATGAGCAATCAAGCCAAGAAATTACATGGAGGAAACTTAAATGCGTAATTTCAAGTGAAAGAAGCCGGTCTGAAAAGTCTACATACTGGATGATCCAACTATATGACATCTGGAAAAGGCAAAACCATGGAGACACTAAAAAGATCAGTGATTGCCATGGCTTAAGTTAAAGTTAGGGATGAATACGCAGGGCACAGAGGATATTTAGGGCAGTAAAACTATTCTGTATGATAGATACTATAACAGCAGATATGTATCATTATGCATTTGTCCAAACCCACAGAATTTGTAACACCAAGAGTGAACACTAACGTAAACGATAGATTCCGGGTAAGATGTGTCAGTGTAGGTTCATTGCTGGTAGCAAATTTACCATTCTAAGGGAATATGTTGATAATGGGGAGGTTATGCATATGTGGGGACAGAGGGTATATGGGAAATCTGTACTTTCAACTTCGTTGTGAACCTAAAACCGTTGTAAATAATAAAATCTATTTTTAAAAAACCTTAAGTGTGCATGGAGAAAATTAGTGGCATATGTAATCCTAAAGAAAATACAAACCCCAATTCATTTATTTTTTTTACTTTAGAATTTTTTATGGGGTAACATCATTTTATGTCAAGATTATATCCCAGGAAAAGTCCAAATTATAGCAAAAGGGGGAATTATTTTCATAAGAATATATTACTTATAAAAATTGTCCCAAGCCTTTTGAATGACAATCATTCTTCGTTTTAAAGTGTTGATTCTCGGTTTGAGAGAAGATTATGCATACATTGTTGGTATTGTCCGATTGGTGACTCCCCAAGTGTAGCCACTGACCAAAGTAAGTTAGGTAAAGGATGAGGACAAAGTCGAAGGAAGAAATCAAAGAACTGCAACCTCTGATCTATATCCAGGAGACAGCTCCATAGGAAGTATGAGAACATGATGTTTCTAAGGGTCTGAAGGTCATCCCTTTTTTTTTCAAAATAATAGAAAAGTGTCAATTTCTCTCTACTATAAATCTTAGTCCTGAGAATCTCACAGCACACATAAGCACAACATAACTACATAATGCAGTGATTCATACCAAAGTGTATCCAAAATAAATAAACATGTCTAGTGCAAAAGGGAACAACATAGAACTCTACAGATTTTTTTTAAATAAATGTGGCTTTGTAAAATATATGCATAGTGCCCGGTCCATCCCCCAGATCTGAGCACTTGCCTTTTGACTACAGTAGCCCAAGCAGTGACTTGTTCTGTTTCTGAAATCATAGGGACAGTTTACAGCCACTGGCTACAGACTGATGTACCTACATAACAGCTGCTCCAGCTTCCCTATGCCATCTGTTGGTATGGCCTCCCAGAGCCTCCTTGCCAGGCCTAACTGTAGACCTTTCACTCCTACCCAGTGGCTACCCTGTTGATGTTGAGGTACAGGATCCCGCAGGATCCTGTTGGGTGCTCTCATATGTATAACCTAGAAGTATGGGAGAGTTGAGGCTCTACAGTGCTAACATTTGACCAATGGGAAAGAAAGCCATTGGATAATTTCTTTCCTCTCTCTCCTACAGAACTGACAGTTCTAAGATTTTTTTTTTTATTTGACAGAAAGAGAGACACAGCCAGCGAGAGGGGGAACACAAGCAGGGGGAGTGGGAGAGAAGAAGCAGGGCTCCCAGCAGGGAGCCCGATGCAGGGCTTGATCCCAGGACCCTGGGATCACGCCCCGAGACGAAGGCAGACGCTTAACGACTGAACCACCCAGGCGCCCCAGAACTGACAGTTCTGAGTTGTAGTTTATGTGACTGTAAAGGGAATAGCTCAAAAAATTGAGGATTGAGTCACAATTAGCAGTTGTCAGCTCTTGATGCATTTTTGCATGAACTCTTCCTCCATCTCTGCTTCTTCTTATCCATTACTTCTACTCTTGAAATTATCCTCACTAATAAAGTAATAGCACAGAAGTCCTCTCCCTCATGCTTTGTTTCAATGCTATTTGACCAAAGAGCAATTAAATTAAAAATCAATTAAAAGATAGTTTTAAAAGAAGAACAAAACGATGTTTGAAAACTTAAAAATACATTCCTAAATAAATTATGGGATAAAGGGACATCACAATTAACCTTACAAAATATTTAGAACTAAACCACAATGAAAATTCTACACAAAAGTGTTCTGCTAAATATTTTAACAATCAGCTTTCTGGCAGAAAAAACAAAAACAAAAAAACTGACTTTTAGTGCTTGCCAATTTCTGTCGTATAAACACTCCCACCATGGCCAATTTCAAGGTACATAACATAAATATGGAGTTGGGAAGAGATGCATACAATCAGCTCCTGTGAGCACTGTGAGACAACTGTAGCATACCACTGATACTACATGTCAAAATGTGTGGGATGAATCAAAGCTTTACTTAAAGGCAAATGCAGAGTTTAAATATACTTATTAACATTAAGAATGACCTAAAATAATTAATTTAAGTGTTTAATTTAGAGGCTAGAATAAGTATAACACAAATTTTTTTTTAAGATTTATTTATTTATTTTAGAGAGAGAGCTAGTGATGTGGGTAAGCAGGAGGAGGGGCAAATGTAGAAGCGCAGAGAAGACTCCCCACTGAGTGAGGAGCCTGAGGCAGGGCTTGATCTCAGGACCCTTAGATCATGACCTGAGCCAAAACCAAGAGTCAATGCTTAACCAAGAGAGCCACTCAGGTGCCCCATAATACAATAAATCTAAATAAAGCAAAAATCCATGAAATAGAAAAACAAAGAAACATAGGATCATAAAAACTAGACTAAATCTTTGGGAGGAAAATGGTAAAATAAATTACAGTCTAGAAATATTGGTCAAGAAAAAAAGAAAAATCATAAATTAAAAATATTAGGAATGAAAAAGAGGACATCATAAAATGGTACAGAAATTTAAAACCTGTAAGCACATAGTGCTAATTTATACACCAACAAATACAAAACTTGACCAGAAATGATAATTTTTAATATACAAATTACAAAAAATATTTAAGAAGCATTAGAAAATTCTGGAAAAAACAATTTTAAACACTGAATTAGTAAGGTAATATCTCCTTCTACAACAGATACCTGTTCCAATAGTTTCACAGGATAGTTTTTTGGTTTTTGTTCTTTTAAATTGATGCTATTGATCTGGAGAACTTTATTTTTTTAAGATTTTATTTATTTATTCGACAGAGATAGAGACAGCCAGCGAGAGAGGGAGGGAACACAAGCAGAGGGCGTGGGAGAGGAAGAAGCAGGCTCATAGCGGAGGAGCCTGATGTGGGGCTCGATCCCATAATGACGGGATCACGCCCTGAGCCGAAGGCAGACGCTTAACCACTGTGCCACCCAGGTGTCCCCACAGGATAGTTTTTATAAACCTATAAGGAACATATTACATAGATGGAGATTTTCATTGAAAAGAAGATAATAGTTGGGCTATCAAACACCTGCAGCAAACATCATTTTAATGAATAATCTCATTCTAAGGTCAACTGATTAACAACCTTAATTCCATATATAACCTTAATTCCCTTTTCCATATAATGTAGCATATTCACAGGTTCTGGGGATTAGAACATGAACATCTTTGAAGGCCATTCTTCTGCCTACCTCAATCTTCTAAATCTTGTATTAAATTTCTTCTTAGGAACCTTTTAGAATTTGCTGTTTTTAGATACATTTTTTTCTATGACATTTTCTAATTATTACTTACAGTATACAGAAAACCTATTGGTTTTAACTTATATATCCTAGTTAGCATTCTGAAGGCCCTGTCAACTTGAGGTCCTTCATTTTTCTTGTATTTTGGAAAAATCTCAGTCATTTTTTCAGACACAGAGATTAAACTTTCCCCCGATACAATCTATAAGTTTAGTACGGTTATAATCAAAGTTCCAACAATTTTTCAGAGAATTTCATAAGCTGATTTGTGGAAGAGAAAACAGTCAAAAATATGAAAGATAACTTTAAAGAACAAAGGAGAAAGGAGACAGTGGGGTACTTGCTCTACCAAATATCAAGACTTATTATAAAATTATAGTAATTGAAAAAATATGGAATGGACATAGAGCCTAAAAAATAGAATGGAATAGGGGCTCCTGGGTGGCTCAAGTCAAGATCTCAGGATCCTTAGATTGAGCCCTGCATGGGGCTCCACACTTAGCGGCGAGTCTGCTTGTCCCTCTCCCTCTCCTTTTGCTCCTCCCCCACTCATGCTCTCTCTCTCAAATAAATAATATCTTTTTTAAAAAATAGAATGGGACGGAAAAAAGAAGCCAAAAAGAGACTCACATATATGAAAACTTGATACATGACAAAGATGGCATTATAATCTACTGTGAATAAATATTTCATAATAATAATAAATGTTGCAAACATCATGCCTTTTCATATGGAAAAAATGGTCCTATATAGTCATCACAAATTTCAGATAGATAAAAGACTTAAGCATTACAGCAAAACTTTAATGGAGAAAATACAGAATGTCTTTATGGCCTTGGAGATAATAGGACATGCATGGGAGAAGATATTTGATTTGCAATGTAAGGATTAGGATACAGAGTATATGAAGAACTACAATTTAAGAGTAAAAGATCAACTACCCCAATAGGAAAAGAGGTAAAATATACAGACCATAAGAAGAGATAAAAATGTCAATGGACCAGAAATAGATGAAAATAAGTTCATTTCACAAATAATGAAAGAAATGTAAGTTTTTCTGAAACATAAAGAAAACCACTGTCATAATATTTTACACCCATAATATTGTCAAAATATAAAAGATTTTCCCCCCCAAAAAAGATTTTCCCCTTTATGTTAAAGTTTGTTCATTGTTGTAAATTTCATTTCATGTAAAAGAAAGCATTCTAAAGAATTTATTATAAAAAAGGGGCCTAAATATTTTTAAAATGGGATGTGAGTAGATTGAAAACTTTTCCCCAAACCAATCAAATGGTTGATTTACAAGGTAAGAATAACTAACATTTCTCAACTTTGTTGAGCCTTCAAATTCAGTCATGCCAGTTCAACTATCTCAGGTAGAGGCAGCACTGACAACACTCTCTGTGGACTTTGAATTCTGACTCAGTGGTGCATCACTACAGGCACCACCATATCTATGAGAGCTTCCTCGTAATTCAGCAGCCCCCTCAGTCACATTGTGAAACCTCTGGGTTGGAAGAATCATGAGCCATATGTAAAGATAATCATTGTATTATTGTTTGCTTGACTGAAACAGGTGTCAGCAAACTACAATCTGTGGGCCAAATGCAACCTCTTGCCTGTTTTTGTAAATAAAGTTTTTTAGAACACACCCATTCATTTACATATTGTCTATAGCTGTTTTCATGGTACAACAGCAGAGTTAGACAACTGCAGTAGAAATTGTATAATGTGCAAAACCCAAAATATTACTACCTGAATCTTCCCAGAAAAGGTTTGTAGACTCTTGGTCTAGAATAAGATAAATATTTTGCCTTCTAAATAACCATACTGTAAACATATTTAAGAAGTTAGGCTTAGATTTCTAGGATAAGAATTAGCAGGGTATTATTTCCAGGGTTAATTTTGCTGAATCAAAACAAAGCAAAGGCACTCCATCTACTTCTTTTAAGCACAATTTTTATTCCCTTGGGCAAAGAAGAGTGGAAGTAGATATTATTGATTTCTTGTATGAGTGCCAATATCAATTCTACTATAAGAGTTCGAATGGTATTTTTAAACATATTTATAGTCTATTTTGCTAGGGTTACATGTAAATATTCCTAATCGCTATCATTCATCTTAGCCCTCTTAGCCTTAACAATATAGGGTTGCCAGATTTGCAAATAAAAAACTAAAAAGCTTGGTAAATTTCGATCTCAGATGAACAGTGAATAATTTTAATATAAGTATGTCCCATGCAATATGTGGGACATACTTATATTAAAAAATGTTTGTTGCTTATCTAAAATTCAAATTTAACTAGATGCCCCATAATTTATCTGGCAATCCTACCACTATCCCAGAAGCTGAACCTTACCCCTCTATAGCTGTCTATGAACATTCCTGGGACAGATGAATTTTAGATGACTTTAACCAAACTTTTAGAATATACACTTACCTCTACCTTAAAGGCATATGAATAAAGCATCATCAATGGATGTTAAAGCCACTAGGTAAAAAGGTTATAGGAAATTGGATATATTCATGTTGCTCAAGTATGATGATGCTACTCACAGGGGAAAAATGTAACTGTTCAATGTTTCCTCAAGTAAACTGAAAATGGGATTAGCAGACATTAGGTGGCTATGATATGAGACAAAGTGAAATACAGAGCATTTTTGCCAAAATGTTCAACCTGAATCTATCCAAGCCCTTAGATAAGGGAATCCAAATCTGGACCCATGGATCACAGTCCAAGGGGTCTGTGAATAGAATTTTGGGGGTTCGTATCATTGGATGGGGAAAAGGTGAAGTCTCTAACTTCTAATTAAAATTTAACATTTCCTTTCATTACAAATACAGACAACAGATAACAATAGGTTTAGCAATATCTGGGACTTTTGTCAATAGGAGAAATCACAGTTATTTTTATAAAACCTTACAGTTGTGGACACACACACACACACACACACACACTCAGTTTACATCCATCTTTGAAACAGAATCCAGTGGAAGCAGAATTTTGTTTACAGTTACTAAAATGTTTCAATTAACAAAATCCTACATTCCAAAAGACTTGGAATACATACTTTAATACCTATGGCAATGAAAGGCAATATAGTATGGCATGCCTTGGGAAATTACTTAACCCTTCTGTGCCTCTTTCCTCATTTGCACAATGGGGTAAAAATAAAACTTGTTGTATGGGGTTGTTGTAAAGATTAAGAGAGATAACAAACGTAAAACCTTTTATGTGTGTGAATGGCCCATAATAATCAGCATAAGGTATTTGTTATTAAAACCAAATATAATTCTGATTATAAAATGTACAAGGTATAAAACCAAGCTAAGCAGAAGTTAAACCATGTGTACTTCTTTGATAATTTTTTCCTTCCCAACTGGAAATTGTGCCATAAATAAGTATCGGTTGAGCTATACTATATGTAGCTAAACAACCCACCTACATCTGTTCTCACAAACTGAACCCTTTTCTCTATTACATTGGATGAACTCTCTATTCTCCTGAAATTATACAATTGGTCTTCTGCAAAATAAACTTTAAAAAATTGGTCTTTTGCATCATCAGTTTCTTTATTTTACCTGATTATTTCCATTAGCTTGCAAACATTTCTTAATATAATTCACTTTAAGAAATCCCTCCGCTTGCCATCCCAGCAACCAACCACTCGGTCCCTTCCACTTTTTTACTCTGCTTACTGCAATACTCTTTTATTTTAAAAAGTTATCTTATACTTCCTGTCTCGTTTTTCCTACCTCCCTCAATTCTCTCTCAAATCAGATTTTCATCTCTACCACACCACCCAAAAGTTTCTTACCAAGGTCACTGACTGACATCTTGTCAAGGCCAACGATAATTCTCCATTGTTTTCCCATTTTAATCTTCAGCAGCATTTGATATATTCATTCCCTCCTTACAACATTTACTTCTCTGAGCTCTGTGCCTTAACAATTACCTATTTCTTCTCAGCTCCTTTAGTTCATCCTTCCTTAACCAGGCCTCTGGATATTGGAGAAGCCCAAGTTTTGTCATCTGCCTTTCTCTACCTACCCTCCCATCTTTGGTAATCTCAACCATTACCATAGTTTCAAATACTATCCACATACTGATAGTTATCAAACTTGTATCTCTCTCCCAGACCTCTTCACTTGTATATCTAATTGCCTACTAAACGTCTCCACTTAACTATCTAATGGCACATAGTTCCTTTATGGAACTACAAAAGACCCAAATAGCCAAATCAATCTTGAAAAAGATGAATAAGTACAAAATAATAGGAAGTGACAGTAAACAGATGACTGAGGTCTAATTTAATGTCATTTAAAGAGACAATATACCTTAAATCGATCTTCAGAAATTATAGGCTACAAATAAGAGAACAGAAATGTGTTTTTATCATTTTAGTTCACTAATATAAATTTCCTTGGGGAGGAAAGGAGATTATTGGCTATACAATATAGTTATACTTAAAAGATATGTTAATTTAGGATAATTTGTTTCTTACCTTTAGTAATTTAATTAATACAAGAAATATATTATAAACACTAAGGCAATTATATATAAAGATGCAAATTTATATATACAATATTTTTAAATACACATGTCATATAAATAAAAGTTAAACAAGAGGTTTTAACAATTATATATTTAACTGATGAATATGCAATGAATATGGGGAAATTCTTTCATCAAATCCATGTCCCAAATCCCACATTTAAAAAAATAAATTTGTCTACATGAAAAAATGTTCAAAATCATTAGCCATCAAGGAAATTCAAATCAAAACCACACTGAGATACCACCTTACGCCAGTTAGAATGGCAAAAATAGACAAGGCAAGAAACAACAATTGTTGGAGAGGATGTGGAGAAAGGGGATCCCTCCTACATTGTTGGTGGGAATGCAAGTTGGTACAGCCACTCTGGAAAACCGTGTGGAGGTCTCTTAAAAAGTTAAAAATTGAGCTACCCTATGATCCAGCCATTGCACTACTGGGTGTTTACCCCAAAGATACAGACGTAGTGAATAGAAGGGCCATATGCACCCCAATGTTCATAGCAGCAATGTCCACAATAGCTAAATCGTGGAAGGAGCCGAGATGCCCTGCAACAGATGACTGGATTAAGAAGTTGTGGTCCATATATACAATGGAATATTACTCAGCAATCAGAAAGAATGAGTTCTCAACATTTGCTACAACATGGACGGCACTGGAGGAGATAATGCTTAGTGAAATAAGTCAAGCAGAGAAAGACAACTATCATATGATTTCTCTCATCTATGGAACATAAGAACTAGAATGATCAGTAGGGGAAGAAAGGGATAAAGAAAGGGGGGGTAATCAGAAGGGGGAATGAAACATGAGAGACTATGGACTATGAGAAACAAACTGAGGGCTACAGAGGGGAGGGGGGTGGGGGAATGGGATAGACCGGTGATGGGTAGTAAGGAGGGCACATATTGCATGGTGCACTGGGTGTTATACACAACTAATGAATCATCGAGCCTTACATCGGAAACCGGGGATGTACTGTATGGTGACTAACATAATATAATAAAAAATCATTATTAATAATAAATAAATAAATAAATAAATAATAAAAATAAAAAAATAAATTTGTCTAAAGCAAATTCAAACATGTCCAAACAACTAAAATATAAATTTTTGTTCAAAACTAGTAATCTAGAGATTATGTTATGTGTGTATATTGATATGATATATACACATAATATATATGTTGTGTGTATATGTACTCACAAAATCCCCAATTAGCTAAAATGTTTTGATCTTCTTTTTTAGTTGCCATTTTAAACTTGTCGGCCACTTCTCTGCCTATAAATGGAGGCAGCAAATCTCCTTAGAGCAAGCCTTTTTCTGTTCTGGAAAGAAGCGGAGTGGCCCTTATTAGTTTCATAAACATAAGGCAAATAGACAGTTACTGCTCCAGGAGAAGGGCCTCACACAGTCTTATTTGTGTCTTGACAAAACTGCCTGTCCTATACTTCTATGCAGAGCCAAGGAGCATCTAGGGCAGACTTGGAATTCCTGACCCCTTCCGTTTAGAGGTATTAGCGCTGTAAGTACAGCTTCACTAATGCAATGAGATGGTCCCCACTGAGATGTGTTAATAGGAAAGGACACCAAGAAACTTCAAAAGAGAAGAATTCCAGGGAAACACTGTAATTCCTACTAATCTGGGCAAAAAGGGGTTATAACTATTACTATAAATAATATGAAATAATATGAATATTATTTTCCCCTTGTGGCAGCGGTCATAGAAAATGAAAAAAAAAATGGATAGATGGATGGTTGATAGAGGATTAAACACACATAAACTTCCTAATTCTTCTGAATATTTATGAAAGTTTAAAATCAATTATTAATTTGTAACATAGAAAAATCTTGAGGTGAATCTGTGCTGTATGAGCCTGTAACACTTGAACTCAGATCACAGAATCCATATGTATTGTGATACTACTTTGCACCCTTGAGAACTTTGACCTACTCAGCTGCAGTTGCAGACAGTATCTGTTTGCAAAAGGGGCAGATCTACTCCTCGAGTCCAAACTACTTAGGAACTCTAGCCTGGCCACTTAGCCCACTGCAGACTTTACTTGTTCTGAAATGACAAATGGATGTCATAAAACCAAATTGTTAATGCCAAATCAGCTAAGGTAGCTGCATGCCATAATCCCAAGGCAGGTGCTTCATGCTTCATGCAGCAGAAACACCTCCAGCCATCCCAGCACTCATCTCTAGATAAGCCCAGAGAGTGCCATGAGTGCTGGCCACTCAAAGACTTAACTGTCCCAAGTGGACAGAGATGGTATGTGGCTTTTAGTTTTAAAAGACCTATCCCATTTTCCCTCCCTTAAATCTCATGTACAAGCCTAGATTCTGTGTTGATTGGGTTTCCTGCTTCTACTCTCAGAATGGTCAGAGTGGTCTTTCCAAAGTATAAATCAGATCGTTGCATGCCTAGCAGTAAAATAATTCCACTCATTCTCAATCTTTGGTGGATTTCGTTTCACTAAATTCCTTTAATAATTAGCATAAGACTCAAAATATATTTCTCTCAGAAACGTTATAAATGGGGTGAAATGGGGTGAAAAGGGCAATAAGGAAGAACCTTCCCTACTGGGACACACCCTTCCCCTTCCACCACATTGAGCCTGCAACAAGGAAAGGGAGAGGGTAGAAAAAAAGATGGGGAGGTACACTCAAATGTTAACATTTCACACAAGTGCCTAAAACAAGCAACTCTCAATTCTACAAAGATAAAGAAATTGTGGCAAGAAAGTGGCTCAGGTCATGATCTCAGGGTCCTGGAATTGAGTCCTGCTTCCGGCTCCCCACTCAGTAGGGAGTCTGCTTGTTTCCCTCTCTCTCTGACCACCCCCACTCACTCTCTCTCTCAAATAAGTAAATCTTAAAAAAAAAAAAAAAAAGAAAAGAAAATAGGTAGGTCTATCTAGAAATAAAAGCTGAAATATATGAACTACAAAATGATTTAATGAAATAATGAAAAGACAAATTTTTAGATTTTCTGACCTGAGGGGCTATCAGCAACTGAGTAACTTTTGAAAACTTATCTTAGTGAATAAAATCACAAATTTGTTGAGTATATATGTATACAAAGGAATAGCACAAAGTAGTCCACGAATAATCCATCTGCAAATTAGACATATAATAGAAAACCAGAAGTAACTCTAAGAAAAGATTCAGATGCTGTCACTAGAAAATATATCTTACAGAGAAAAATAATGCACTTCTACATGTGTCATTCCAATGATTGTACACTGAAACTACTCCATTAAAGAATAAATTTACTGGAAGACAGGATACTTTAAAAATAAGTAATAAAACACATACTGTTATAAATGATCCAACATTTGATTACATATGTACAAGACATGTGTTTGTTTCTACCTTTAAAAAATAAAAATCACTAAAGTAATACCACTTCATTTTTGTAGAAAACAATTATTAGAAAAATACATAAGTAGAATTCAACTAAAAAATAGTTATTTTTATAATGTATACTCTATATTTCTGTCCATGTCTTCTAACAAAGATTGTGTGTTCAACCTGTATTTTTTCAATTGGCTATTATTTGAAAATCTGTGTTACATATTTCAGTGAAATATCAGCAAGACAAGATGCAGACATATCTCCTCTTTAAAGTATGTTCCCACTTAATGGAGAAAGCCTTCATATTGCATTTTTATCTTTTAGTCTTTTATTTTAAAAAATCAGTCATATATGAAGATCCCCAAAGTAGAAAATACACAGATGTAATTATAGAAACATTATTTTTTAATTAATAAGGACATGGGAAGAGAAATGAGATAGCATTTCTAATGTGTACTGCAGTTCTCACAAAACCTAAAACACAAGGCAATTAATACAACTGGTTTACGCACTGACAAAAATGTAAGATACTATAATCATCACCGTTGTTATTCTTTTCCACAAAAGCTTTTCTTGTGATAGTCTACAAATAATGTTTAAAGGAAAAAGATTAAAGCAATGATTTCCTTTTCAAGTCCTATTTTCTGTTTCTAATTTCCAGTCACTACCTGAATGTAGCAAAAGACTTTTTCCTTAAACAGCTATCACTTTTTTTAAAGCTATTGTTATTAAAATGTTGCCTTGATTTTTATATTTCCTGACATCAGGTTATTTGGGCTATATTTACTGTCCAGTGTCCAATGACATTTGCAGAGGGCTTCAAGAACTGAATTCTACCTTTTAGCATAACAGCACAAACACACTTTTAGAAAAAGAAAAAAAAAAGGTCACAATCAGATGTAACAACCAAATGTCAAACAGGTGATAGGTTAGAAAGGATTAAAAATTCAGAGTCTAACTTGGAATAACATTAAAATCTATTTTGAATGTACAAGGGACCATTTGAATTAAAAGACATTAAATTAACAGGTATATGGAAATGTTTCACCTCAAGAGCAATACAAATAATGAAATATGTAAATATTAAACTATCAAATATTAAAATATTAATTCCAGATCCTGAAATAGTTACATTGATACAACCCTTCTGAAAAACTTATCAAGAGCTTTATACACTTATAAACTTAGACAATAATTTTCATTCTAGGCATTATCCTAAGTAAATAATTACAAAGAATTTTATTGCAGGAAAAGAAAAAAATGTAATTGTATTACAATAGAAGAATGGTCATTAAGTACAGTGTATTAGGGTTCACCAGAGAAACATAATCAATAGAATATATATAGGTAGCTAGCAAGAGATTTATCAGGATTGATCCACACCATTATGAAGGCTGAGAAACCCTATGATCTGCCCCTCTATAAGCTGGAGGCCCAGGGAAGCTTATGGTGGTTCTGGTCCAAACCAGAAGGCCTGAGAACCAGAGAAGCCAATGGTATAAGTCCCAATCTGAGTCGTAAGGTCAGAGAACCAGGAGCAATGATGTTCCAGGGAAAGAGAAGATGAATATCCTAACTTAAGCAAGAGAGTACATTTGCCCTTTTTCCGTCTTTTTGTTCTATTCAAGCCTTCAGTGGATTAAATGATGCCTACCTACACTGGTGAGGGAAATTTTTATTCAGTCTACCCATTCAAAGCTACTCTCCCCTGGAAACACCCTCAGAGACAAATGGAAATAACGTTTTACCAGTATCTGAGCATTCCTTAGCTCAGGCAGACTGACACATAAAATTAAACATCATAGGGGCACCTGGTTCAGTCGATTAAGCATCTGCCTTCAGCTCAGGTCATGATCTCAGAGTCCTGGGATCGAGCCCTGTGTCAGGCTCCCTGCTCAGCAAGAGAGTCTGCTCCCTCTCCTTCTGCTCTTACCCTGGTTTGTACTCACTCTTATATCTCAAATAAATAAATAAAATCTTTTTTAAAAATTAACCATCATATACAATATGGCATAAGCTAATTAGCCCCCTTAGCATTGCTCCAAGTATCACTAACAATTATTACATTAATATGTCACAGAAGGTATGCCTATGTGGTAAAAATGAGGAGAAATGGGAATCTTGGGGCGCCTGGGTGGCTCAGTCGTTAAGCGTCTGCCTTCGGCTCAGGGCATGATCCCGGCGTTCTGGGATCGAGCCCCACATCAGGTTCCTCCACTGGGAGCCTGCTTCTTCCTCTCCCACTCCCCTGCTTGTTTTTCCTCTCTCACTGGCTGTCTCTCTCTGTCAAATAAATAAATAAAATCTTTAAAAAAAAAAAAAAAAGAAATGGGAATCTTATAAACTGCTGATGAAAGTGTAAACTGACATAATAGCTATGTAATGTAAAAATGGACAATAACTGACAAAAATGTGCATACTCATTTTACAATATTGTTTTTTAGATATATTAGATAGAAATATATTCTTTTTACAAGAAACACACTTTAAATATGAAGACACAATAGGTTAAAAGTAAAAGGATCAAAAACAATATCATATGATAACACAGTGAAAAGCTGCAGCAATTATATTAATATAAAACAAAGTAGACTTCTAAACAAAGACTATAAGCAGTAATAAAGAGAAACTATTTATAATGATTTTAAAAAGTCAATTCAGGGGCGCCTGGGTGGCACAGCGGTTAAGCATCTGCCTTCGGCTCAGGGCGTGATCCCGGAGTTATGGGATCGAGCCCCACATCAGGCTCCTATGCTATGGGCCTGCTTCTTCCTCTCCCACTCCCCCTGCTTGTGTTCCCTCTCTCGCTGGCTGTCTCTATCTCTGTCAAATAAATAAATAAATAAAATCCTTAAAAATAAAAAATAAAAAAATAAAAAGTCAATTCATCAAGAAAATATAACAATTCTAATAGCAGCAATGTCCACAATAGCCAAACTATGGAAAGAGCCCAGATGTCTATCAACTGATAAATGGATAAAGAAGATACTATACACACACACACACACACACACACACACACACACACACACAATGGAATATTACTCAGCCATCAAAAATGAAATCTTACCATTTGCAATGACGTGGATGGAACTAGATGGTATATGCTAAGTGAAATAAGTCAATCAGAGAAAGACAATTATCATATGATTTCACTTATATGTAGAATTTAAGAAACAAAAACAGAGGCTCATAAAGGAAGGGAGGGGAAAATAAAATAAGATGAAATCAGAGAGAGAGAAAAACCATAAGAGATTCTTAACTATAGGAAACAAACTAAGGGTTGCTGGAAGAGAAGTGGGTGGGGGGATGCGGGTAACTGGGTAATGAGCATTAAGGAGGGCACGTGATGTAATGAGCACTGGTTTTATATGCAACTGATGAATCACTGAACTCTACCTCTGAAACTAATAATATACTACATGATAACTGTATTTAAATAAAATAAAATTTTTTAAAAATAAAGTAATATAACAAAAGAAAATACAAGAATTCTAGGGGCATCTGGGTGGCTCAGTGGGGCACCTCAGTGGCTCAGTTGGTTAAGCATCTGCTTTCAGCTCAGGTCATGATCCCAGGGTCCTGGGATCTAGCCCCACATCAGGCTCTCTGCTCAGCAGGGAGTCTGCTTCTCCCTCTCCCTCTGCTCCTCCTGCTTGTGCTCTCTAGTGTCTCTCTCTGTGTCAAATAAATAAATAAAATCTTTAAAAAATTCTAAATTTCTTTTATTTTACCTTTATCTAAATGTTTTATTTTTAAGTAATCTCTACATCCAACATGGGGCTCAAACGTACAACCCCAAGATCAAGAGTCATATGCTCTGCCGACTAAGGTAGCCAGGTGCCCCAACAATTCTAAATGTTAATGGCACCACTAACAGAACTTCAAAGTATTGGAGAAAACACTGATAGAACTGAAAGGAGAAATATACAAATTCACAATCACAGCAAGGGTCGTAGAAGACTTGAACAATACTATCAAGCAGCTTGAGCAAACTGACATTTATAGAACACTCCAACCAACAAAGCAGAACAGACATAAAACATTCATTTAGACCATATTCTGAGCTATAAAACAAACCACAAAAATTTTCAAAAAATTAAAATTATACAAAGTGTGCTCTCTGACCACAATGGAAATAAACTAGAGATCAGTAACAGAAAGATATAGGGAAATCCCCCAAATAATTGGAAAATTTTAACACATTTTTAAATAACAGATGAGGAAATCACAAAGAAACAACTTAAATCTTTTGAACTGACTAGAAATGAAAACATAGCATATTGAAATTTGGTAGACACAACTAAAGCAGGGCTTTGAGGGAAATTTGTAGCATTAAAATGCTTATATTAGAAAAGAAGAAAGGTCTAAAAACAATAATCTAAGCTTCTAACTTATAAACTAGAAAAAAAAGACTCAATTAGTCTCTACGTAAGCAGCAAAAAGGAATCAATAAAGAAATAAATCACTGAAATAAACAGCATATCAAAAAATAGAAAATCAGTTAAAAGTTGTTTCATGGAAAATATCAATAAAATTAATAAACTTCTAACTAGATCAGTTAAGAAAAAATGAAAGAATAGAAATTACCAATACAAAAAATTAAAAAGCAAATTCTACAGAATTTGCATGGATGATAATAGAATATTTTGGACATCTTTATGTCAAAAATTTGTCAATTTAGATTAAATAGATAAATTCTTTCAAGACTACTAAACTATTAAAGATCAATTAAAAAGAATTAATTACCTAAATAGGTATGTTTCTAATAAAGAAATTTAACTCCTAATTAACCATCTTTTCAACAAAGAAAATTCCAGATCCAGATGGCTTTACTGATGAATTTTACCAAACACTTAAGAAATAATTCAGGTGGTAAACCAACTTGGAAAACAGAAGAGGAAAAAACACCTCCCAACTCATTTTATGAGACCAGCATTATCCTAATACCAAAACCAAACAAAGACAACAAAAGAAAAAGAAACTATGGGCCAATACCCCTTATGCTCATAGACACAAAAATCATTAACAGCATTTTAATAAATTAGTTCAAATAATGTATATAAAGAGGATAATACTTCACAATCAAGTAGGATTTATCCCAGGAAAGTGAATTTAGTTTAACATTTGAAATGAATCTATGTGGGGTGCCTGAGTGGCTCAGTCAGTTAAGTGTCCAACTCTTGATTTCGGCTCAGGTCATGATCCCAGGGTTATGAGATTGAGCCCCGCTTCAGGCTCCGCACTGGGCATGGAGCCTGCTTAAGATTCTGTCTCCCTCTCCCTCTGCTCCTCTCTGCCCCCTCCTCAAAAAAACAAAACAAAACAAAACAAACAAACAAAAAAAAACCACTGTAATTCACTATATTAACAGACAAAATATGTATATGAAAATGTCAATACTGCAGAAAAACAACAGTTGTTGACAAAATATTTGACATACTCTATAACCTAAATAAGCAGAGACATCCAGTAATATTTATCAAATTATCTGTTCTTTCTTCATAATTTATAAGGCCATCTCTCTCATATTTCAAATATGACATGGATTTGTTTCTGTACATTTTATTCACTCCCACTGATTTATCTGCCTATCTCTACAGTAATACCACAGTAATGAATACTACCATAATGATTCTGACTTTCTAATAATTCCTCATTACTGATAGAACAGTTCTTCAAAAAACAATTATTTGTTTTTGGCTTTCTCAAATTTACCAAGTTCCATGAATCTGGCTGGATTCTGAATGGAATTTCATTGAATTTATAGATTAATAAAAGGGAGAATTTATATCCTTATGAGATATAGATTTCTTACTTAGAACTTAATATCTCTGCTTATTCATTCCATATTTTATATCTGAAAGTGTTTTATAGGAATGTCTCTGATGGATGTTATCTTACAATCAACAACAACAACAAAAAATCCTTTTATAGTCAATAGTTAAACTCACCAACATATTTTTCAATTTATATAGTCACCATTGTTTCTTGAATTTGTTGCCTTCTTTGTGAGTTCACTTCTTTTCTTACTGAAGTTTGACCTTTCTTAAGTCTCCTCGAGTACTCCTAAAGTCCTAAAAACTTGTTTGGCGTGCCCACTATCTGAAGCTATTATGAAGAGTACACATCTGGTCACAGAATCAGTAGGTGGCTGGCTCAGTTCTAAGAAGTCGAACCGTATCTTTGTGCTCCCCCTTCACTCAATAGGCCTAGAGGGCTCTATAAATCCACTGGTCCTGTCACTAGGTCTGCAAATTTTTTCAGCCAGCTTTCCTGAACTACACCAAGATTGGGGTTGGAAGGATTGCAAACTCCTGTCCCTGCCTTCACACTGCATCCTTCAGTTAGGCACCACAGATTACTTCCAACCAGGAGCCCAGCAGGCCTGTGGCTTTAGTTCTGCTCACAGCTTGTGTTTCTATGCTACCTCTGGTTCATAGTAGTATTCAAAATAGTTAACAAGAGAGTACATCCCAGGTACAAAACAATCACAACATATGCCAGCTTGCAAAAGAAGAGGAAGGAGGAGGAAGGGGAGGAAGAGGAAAGAAAGAGAAAAAAACGTATATGATGTCTGAAACTTACTTAGAAAATGCATCAAAAAAATGGTTTGATGGATACAAAGATGGATAGATGGATACCATTTGATAAAGCAAAGAGAGTAAAATGTTTATTCCAGATTCTAGGTGATAGGTACATGTATGTTCACTGTAAGATTCTTTTGACATTGCTGTATGTTTGAAAATTTAAGTGATAGAATATTGAAGAAATTTTTGAATGACAAAAGCCATGTTAAGGATGTACAGGATGAAATACAGCCCTTATACAATATGTCAATGGGCCGTGAAATCAATTTAGTGGGTCCACACCAGCGTTTTAATAGTGCCTCACGTGTAGTAAGGTTAAATCCTGTTTTGAAAAATTTTTGTTTTATATACATGTGGAGAGTTATGTATATAATACTGAATTGTAATGTAAAGTATATTTTTTCTGCTGTGAATTTCGATATGAAATGTATTTTTTACTATGGATTTCAATCAAAGAAGTTCAAAATCTACCAATGCAGAAGTGGTAAAAAGCTCAAAGTTCACCTCCTCTCATCTCAAGAGACTGTAAGAAAAATGAGAAAGAGGTGGTGTGGGATGGGTGGGTGGGGACAGTGTGTGGAGGGAGAGCTGAGTTTTGGTCTACTCTCTCCCAGCTTAGAGAGGAGCAGGCGTGTTAGATAAGTTGAGAAGGCTAAGGGCAAAGGGCTTCCATCTGGATTCTCATTTTATATTCTGGGAGATGACCGTATTAAGGCTGTCCCCTTTCACCAATCTTCGGCAAAAGTGAGGGGGATGCAGCCACAGAGTGAATGCAGTGGAAAAGTACGCAGGAGGCAGAAAGAGGGTCATCACCTAGCAATCTTGAGTTGTTTTCAGTTGGGGAATGGATAAGACCTACAAATTCTCACATGGCCACTGGGTAACTAAAAGGTATCAAAGTGGTAAGCCAGAAGAACCACAATATTTAAGGGCCAAAATCCCCACATTGACTACACTGCAGAGGCCACTAGGGTGATCTGGTTAGGTCACGGGCAAGATAAAGAATGTGGCAGAAACTCAGCAAGAGCCAAATTAATGCAAAACTTTCCAGAGAGCACTCCTGACCAAGCAGAGAGCAGATCAGAAGTTACAACAGCTGCAAATCTCAGCAACAAGACCAGTGATACCTCAGTTGGAGACCACATGGTTCAAAGGACTACTTTGCCTCCCTGGCACCATGGAGACTCCAAAATATTTCGTTCACATACTATCTTGAAAATTGAGAAAACTATGTACCCCTCACTTAGAAACTCCTACCAACATTTTAAGTTGCCATTGGAAATGTTTTATCGCTAACTTAAAAACAGTTGCAAAGGATGTCTCTTCTGGCATATTATAAATATTGGCATTACTAAATAAAAATGTTACATTTTTCTTTTACATCTATCCAGTGAGATTAAGTATCCATACAGTTTTATATCAACCATCATCCACTTTTCAGAGTATATGGAAAAGCTCTTATCAGAAAATTTACATGTTCCTTTTTCTCCTCAGCTTCATATTTCTATCCTATTTTTTCCTTAACAGAAACACCTAAAAAACAACAAGGAAAGATTCAGAGCCCCTGCAAGAAGTTTATGGCACCAATATTTCAAAATGTCCCTTTGTTTGATGTCCTGTAGGTTTTTATACTCCAGGGTGAAGCATTGCAGCAGAGAGGAATGCTTTGCCTAAAAATAATAGAAGATGGGAAAGAAGAAGTGGCATATATCTCCACCGCAGGCACATTCACAGACAGAATATTCTTAGTAAACAGTACACTTTGGAAGTTGAGAATCTAGTCATTTATTCCTTAAAACTACTCCCCTCGGGATGCCTGGATGTCTCAGTTGGTTAAGCATCTGCCTTTGGCTCAGGTCATGATCGCAGGGTCCTGGGATTGAGTCCCGTGGCAGGCTCCCTGCTCAGTGGGGGGTCTGCTTCTCCCTCTCCCTCTGCCTCTCCTCCCTTCCCTCTTTCTCTCAAATAAATAAATAAAAACTTAAAAAAAATTGCTCCTCTTGCTCTTTCTGTATCTGCAGAGGAACAACTCTAGTTGCCTTAGCCTCCACTTCTTCTATAAACCCAGATGCCTTCTTGGAGGAAACATGGAAGGGCAGACATACGAGCATCTGAGCCTCTATAGCAAAATGTTAAGTGTTACCTAAAACATTGGTTAAATTAATGGCCTTAATCAAATTTGGTTTTTACTTTCCCTAGTACTGTGAGTGGCACCTTCTATGAAAGAGCAAATCAGATTTAGACAAAATTTTAAAAATACTTCTTTGAGTATCTTATGTAGTATTTGTGTAAATTGCTTACTTGAAACATGTATCTCCTTCCTAGAGTAAACTCCAACATATGTTTTTCAAACTCTGTGACTTTCATTCTCTATCCACACTCCTCAACCACTGCATGATCTCGGATGCTCCAATTCCGAGGCTGAAGAAGGCCATTAGCCCTTTAAGTCTCACATTCAAAATGGGCCACAAATTTAGCTATTTTCCTTACCTCCAAGTAAAGTTATACATACAGCCAAAAAGATACAGTGATAGAACTGACTGAAAAAGACAGTTATAAAACTTTTGCCCCATCACCAGACCATGGTCCCTCTATGGGTCATAAATTAATATTTTTTATAAATTTTGTAATTATCATAAAAAATAGAACAACTATGTCTTGGGGGGTTGTTGACCAAGTTAATCTTAAGTGTGTTCATATAGAATATATCTAATGGTTTTTAAATCCTACTTTGACATTTCTTCATTATTATACTGTGAAACTCAAAAAAAAAAAAAAATAGGAGCCACTCTCAAGCTATGAGATGTCTCATCCAAACCCACTGCCCTTATTTCCTCAACATTAATTCTTTCCTTAATCTGTTCACTCTAATGTTTCATCATCTTTCAAAGATCACCAATAACCTTTTTTGTATCAAGGATAACTTTTTTGAAAACAAAGTCTTACTCACTGCTAACTTCATACCATTGCCTATATGAATCTCTTTTTAAAAGCCCTCCCCATACTTCAGTTAATGAATCATACCCTGCCTACTCTAACAGCAAAGATGGAGCTCCAGTCCCTTTATAATTCTGCCTTGCTGTCTCATCTTAGAAAAGTATCTCAATTGCTTTATCTATAATATTAATAATAAAGGTATCACTTATATGCGGAATCAAAAAAAAATGTCAAACTCATAGAAACAGAGTGAAAAAGTGGTTCCCAGGGACTGCATGTGTGGAAAATAGGAAGAGGTTGGTAAGAGGGTACAAACTTCCAGCTATAAGATGAATAAAGTCTGAGGATCTAAGGTATGACATGGTGACTATAGTTGGTAACATTGTATCATATAATTGAAATTTTGCTAAAAAAATAGAACTTAAATGTTCTCATCAAAATATATATATAAATATATGAGGTGATATATGGTAGATGGTAGGAATCTTTTTACAATGTAAACTTCTGTCAAATCACCATGATTTATACTTTAAATATCTTATAATTTTATCAATTATACCTCAATGAGGCTGAAAAAATTAATAATAGAGATGATGATGATAGCTAACACCTACTGACCACTTTCTATGTCTCACGTACTGTGTTAAGAGTTTTATATACATTGACTACTTAATCCTCATAGTTTAAGGATTAACTATGAGGTAATTATTATTGTTGTTGTTACTCTTATTATCTGTAAATTGAGAGGACTGCATTAGATGGCCTCTAAATTTCACTTCAACCTTAAAACTTCAACCTTAAAACATTCATTCTATTTTTAATATTTTTTTTTATTTAAGTTGCCCTACAACATAGAATCCATACCACATATTTTTGTACTTAAGTATGTATTGATAAGCATGTTTCCTAAGAGTTTCATGTGTCCATACTTTATCTCCAAAACAAGAATGGAAGCTTCCCAAGGGCAAGGTCTTGGATGGTTCTGCTGTATCATTAACCCTGCTTAACACATAGATGGAGCTCATAAAGGACTACTCAACACCTCATCATTCGAGTCTATCTTCTTTGGCCCCCTAATCTTTTTTCACAGAGTGGGAAGATCTTTTTTCACCAAACAAGGTAAGGTTAATTCAGTAACTACCACAATCATAGTCCCTAAAGACACCACACCATATTGTTTATTTATAGGGATCCTGACATACACTGAAAAGTCCTACAGGTAACCATCTGGGGGTTAGATGGCAAATAGGCTGTGACCTATGTGGGTTTATACATATACATATACATATACATATATATATAATTTATTTTGTTTTATGAAGATCAGAGTACCTTATCTACCCAACACCAATTTAAACCCAGATCACATTAAAAGAGACTTTTTTAATTTTGTTTGTCACTGAATGTAAAATTCAATGCCAGAAGTATAATTAGGGTATCCAGACTAAATTTCTTTCTGCTAGAACAGCACTATCCAATAGAATTTTCAACAATGATGTGGCTATTGAGCATTTGAAATGTGGATAGTGAGACTGAGAAACTAAGTTCTCTTATTTTATTTAATTATAATTAATTTAAATTTAAGAACCACAAGGGGTTTTAATAGTGTACTGGGCAGTACAGCTCTAGAAGATATAACTCACCTGTGGCTTTCCAAGGCTGGATCTTTCCTGTACCTTTTACTTATGCTGTCATTCTCTTCTCTGAAACTTTTAATAATTACTTCCCAGTGAATAATAAGTGTTGATAAATGGATTCTTGCTGAATCCTTTTTCCATGTATATGATTTGCTTTATTTAGGAACTTGAAATCTTTAAAAAATGTAACTGGATGGTGGTCGGTTTTTGGAAATTATGTAAAATTGATTTTCTGACATAATTACTTTGAAAAAATTTGACTGAAGACTGTGATAAATTAATGTTATGCTCCTTTGCATTTTATTACATATATAAAATATTAGCAAATAGTGAGTTATATTATTTAAAAATCAGCAATTTATTATTTTATTTAACATTTATTCAAGCTAATATTATTATCAACAACAGGTGAGAGGAAACCACTATATGCCTCTTAATAAAATAAAGCAAGGCAACGATTTCCAAAACACTTACACTAAGAGTCTCCCTTTCATCAATCAGTAGTCAGACTTAATAATCAAAGGTCTTAACTAACAATCACTGACAACACTGATCAATTTAAATAGAAAATACAAAATGCTAGTCAATCCTCAAGACAGTTGGTTTTCCTCCCCCTAGGAATATGCCTTCAATACTGCTTTAGTTCTCCAAGGAAAAAAGAAAATTTCATATTCTTGTCCATTCACACAAACCTCTCAGTGAGCATTATTGTTTTGGGAGGAGGGGGAGGCAGGCAGGGGGCCCAGGATGTTGACGGAACAGATAGGATGTCAGGTGAAGATAGAATGCTGTGCCCTCTCTAACCAGCTGAAGACTCGGCATGATTGTTTTCTTACAAATAATACCTGTGGGTGTTGAAACTGTTCAGGGAATCTATCAAACACACTCTTTCACTTTGCTGCTGTAACTCTATAAAATTTATTCTCATTTCAAAAGAATCATAGGCAATAATACCTGTAGGTGGTTGAGTAATTTAAAGAAAATTTGTCAGGTCTACTTTCACTTACTTTACCAGAACAATTCTATACTTATTTGGAGGTTTTAAAATGTAACATTTTCTACTCAGTATGATTAAAAATTTCAAAATAAGAGCCCCTCATCTAACGAGTTGTCTTAAATCAAATATAAGTAAAGAAAATATAATACTAGGATGTTTGAGAATAAAACTTTGATCCAAAAAGGAAAATAAATTAATGTTGAATCTTTTTCATTTTTTAAAATTATAGAAATCATTCACACATAGATATATGAGAACAAAAAGTACCTAATCAGTGTGATATTAGGGGGAAAATGCACTACTATATTAATACCAAATATCATTCTCAGGAAATCATTCTCAGGAAAATCTGAAGGCTGAGGTCTATAAACTTGTAAAAGCCATCTATACAAATTGAAAAATATATAAATGGAAGAATAAAGGTAATAACCTTTTCAGATTACTTAACTTTCCTTAGTAAGTCATTTATATCCATGCTAAGTTTACTTTATGCTAAGTAATATAATAAATGCAGATTTTAAAAAATTTTCTGTTATGCAATTTGCATTTTCAGTCACAAGTTCAGAGGGAGAAAAAGCTCAATAATGTTTAGTTTAAAAATGTATTTTCCACATTAATTTCTCCAAAAAATATTAAGAAGTTAAAAAATCTTTTAATTAATCAAAAAAGTGATAACTAATACTTTTTAAGTGTTTTTAGATGATTAAAGTGTTTTAGTGATTTAAAGATGACATATTTTCAATCTCCAAGAGGAACTTACTCTTCGTTAAAATGTTCATAATCACATAAGCAGGGAAGTCTATCTCCCTATATGGTCATTTTAAAATACCGTTTTTTAAGTAAGAACTCTTACTTGGCTCTTACTTCTTGAAGTAAGAATAAAGATAATATTTTGAACTGAAAGGTACCTAATGGAGATGTCAATAAAGCTCTCTATCTTTATATACCTGAATTACCAGGAAAAAAAAGGAAAACCTCTAAGTCTAATTTTTTTTTCCAAAGTGAGTTATTTAATAAATAGTTTTTGTGGTAAAAAGTTCAAATTTAAGTCAGAGATACATATTTGACATTTGGTAGTATAATTCTAAGAGAATTAGAGAAAAATACAGATTGGAAAATTTTTCTCCTGACCTGAACAGCTTTATGACAAGTCAAATGAAATGTTCTGTGATGATAAATGTGTTATGGATAAATGATGGAAAATAAACAGTATTTTAATATCATTTCGTGTTTTATCCCATCGTGGTTTTTGTCCCTCTCTGTAATAATTACCTATGCACAAACTCTAGATGGCAATATTGCACTTACTGTACTTTGAAGAAAATTGTCACAGTCAGTCCCCACATATCCTCTTTATCAACATTTTATGTGCCACGGATCTATAGCCTCTTATTATAAGTGTAATGAAGCAGAAGTTATTGAAGCATTTTATTGATTGCTCAGATCACAAGTTTACTGCCATACTGAATTGGCACCTTACTCACTGAAGCAAACTGCTGACACCTTTTTTAAAAAGTGACAACTACATCTATTTCATGACCAGAAATCCATTTTCATCTCTATCAAGACAAGAATGCAATTTTCACTTCATTTAACTGATGTTAGGCCTGCTCAAAGCATGACACTTAGAAAAAGACACAAGTTTAAGGTTCTTAAAATACTTCAAGTAACTAGAATGCAGCTTGGTTTCAGGGAAAGAAAAAAATCAACCCTCATTCAAATCTACAAGCAATCTAATATTCTAGAACATTACCTATCAGAACCTTCAGAAGTAGTTTTCAAACTACTTGAAACATCTGCAACACAATTTTAATATGTTTAATAGTAAGTGATACTTATATACTATAAATTTTGTTCCAAGCTTTCAAAAGACATCAAGAAGTTCAAAATTGAACTATTTTGGATAACGCCCCATGAAGGTTAAATCAAGGAAATAGCCCAATTTTTGTTGTATACATAGATGGGGATCTAATATACAGAAAGTGACTATAGTTAATAATGCTATATTATATACTTGAAAGTTGTTAAGAGAGTGGATCGTGAATGTTCTTACCACAAAAAAGAAATGATAATTATGAGAGATGATGGAGGTATTAACTAACCCTACTATGGTAATCATTTTATAATATTTAAGTGTATCCAAGCATCATGTTGTACACCTTAAACTTACATAATGTTATATGACAATTATATCTCAATAAAGCGGGGAAGAAAAGTAGCTGGCATACCAAAAATAAAGTATATATAAAAAATGAAATAGAAATAGTTACTCCTTCAGTCATGTTAAGACCAATAAATGACTTTGACCTAAGATACAAGATATAAAAAGATAAACTTTCAATACTTCTTTTATGGAAAATTAAAATATTAACATTCCTTTAAAAATACTTTTTGCAATCAACATATTCTGTCAGCACTAAATGTAATTCAAGCATATTTTGAACTGAATCTTTTCTGAGTAGAATTATATTATTATTGGTTTGATATCTAAGTATCAAACTTATTAAGTGCATGGATAAAGTAAACCAACATTAACTTAGGAAAAATTTTTAACAAAATCTAGAGCTTTGGTAGAGGTTAGTTTAAAGTAATAATAAAATACATTTCAGTTTTAAACTGCAAAACCAATATATGCTCAAGTTGGATGGTCATTTCCTCATCTAATAACATAAAGTTATAGTACGATAAAGTTACAGCACAGTTCCAGTTTAAAAAAGTGAAACCCAATTTTTGAAATAGAGACTTAGTGTCTGAGATTCTTAAACCCAACACATCAAATATGGAACATTTAGAAATAGCATATAACAGCATTTTTAAAAGTACCTTGCTTAAATTAATTTTAAAAAAAAAAAGGACCATATACCAAAAAAACTTGAATCACTCAGGCAGAAAATTATAGTTTTCAACAAACTTCATTAAGTAAGGATCTATTACAAACAGCCCAAGTACATATTTCCAAATTAAAATTACAGAAATAAAACACTTCCTAGAAGCTTCAGACATAAATAGAAAATGTCAGTTTTGGGGTTTTTTTTAAGTTCAGAAAATGCTCCAAGAGTTTAAGAAATATTTGGGTGTTTTTTCTTACTTCTTGTTTTTAAGTAATCAACAAGCTAAAATTTAATTTCTAAGTTGATCATTCCTTTCCAAAGTGTTGAAAATTAGGAATAAGATAAAAATTCCTCAAATTTTTTCATATCTTAAATTCCAAGAGACTATGATTTTCTTCATAATTAAGATGGTGGTTGTTAAGATATTACAGTTAGATACTCATCTCCTTTGTTTCTCTCTGAATTTCAAAAATGGCTATGCAATCAATAACAACTGTTAAGCTATGCTGTGAACCACTTTAAATGATTAAAGCTGTATGTTTATGAGCTCTTTTAGAAACTATTTTAAAAGAAAGTGCAATGCACTCATTATTTAAATGTATCCAGGAATTTTGTTGGTTGGGGGAAAAATTCGAAGAAGTATCAAAATTGAGAAGACATCTCCAGCAATGAACGTTTCCTAAAGATCACATTTGTACTTAAGATCAGTCATTCCAAATCATTATTTATATAGCCTCCTGGCACAGTTCCATGCACTTTTATGTATCTCTACAGTGTTTCTGAGGAGACTGACATATATTTTGTTTACTGACAGCAACGAAAAGCTCTATGTAGGATCATAAATAAAGAAGACCATGTTTAAAAATCACTAATATCATTTTAAAAGGTAGTGCAGGCTTGTGTTTTGGCCTCTGTTTAGCCGTGTTAGGCCTATGAATGACAGCTTCCCTGCTTGAAGCATACAGAAAGCACAGCCTTCCTCATTCACTGACAGGACTGTGGCCTTTTCACACGTTCCTTCCACAGCAGTGTTTGTCCCCAAACACTGGAACTCGACACAATGGCATTCCTACTTCAACACCCCCACCAACAGCACCACTACTTAACAAGAATGCTAATGAGATGGAACAGGCCCTGTCGCTGAAAGTGTTAACTGCATTTCATAGCAATGCGTTTATGCTACTTCAAAGATTACCAATTAAATAGATTCTGCTTAGCTCTGAGCAATTTCTAAGATGTTTCCACTTTTAAGGAAATAAATGTGATAAATGTAAGACTAAGTGACTTTATGCTGTCCTGAATATAATATCTCATTTTATATACATGAATCAGTATATATTTAAGACCACACTAATGTAGGAGGCTTAATTCAGTTGCATGCTATAATAGCAAAGTTAAAGTTAGAAACTGAAAAATGAATAAGTCGATAAACATAAAACCAGTAGTTCTGATGTTCCTTTTAGAGCTATTTTATCAGTTCATTTAAAAGAAATTCCCTTTGGGAATCCCAAGACATCCAATTTAAAGATTTAAAGAAATTTCCTTTCACAGAATCCCAGCAAAACAATGTTATTGTTTTTATATATGACCTTTGAAGTGAAATCAATGGAAATAATATCTAGAGTTCATCTAATTCTATAATTTATAAGCTTATATTTGTTAAGGAAATAGGAATCATCACCCTTCTTCATTTTACCTATCTAATGATTCCTCAACATGATCTTATATAAAACTAAATAGAAAAGGCTATCCCTAAGGTCAAATGAAGTAAATGCAGTTCAAATAAAGTTCATTAGTGCTAAGAAGGATGTTTGCTAAGAAGTCCTACTCATATTGAAGCGATTGCCAGGCTTAAGACTTTGCCACTGATGACTATACCACTACAGTGACTTTTCTAAACGTTGCAAATAATTTTAAATTATATCATGATATAACAATACAAAAGAGACTCAAGAATACATAGAACTGAGCATATCTAAAAGAAATAGAAATTTGCTTGGAAATGCATAACAGGTAAATTTCTATTTCTTTGTCTTCATGTTTATATTTTAAAATAAAACCCAAACAAGTATCATATTAAAACGGTTGAGTGCAAAGGTTTAAGTTATTACAACTTAGCAAAAGTAAAAGGTTTAGTTAGGAATGGCAAAGAGCCTAGGTTTTTAAATATTTCCAAATTTGGCATAGTGTAAATGATGTAGACAACTTCAAAGACACTAAAAATGTTAGTTTTTGTTCATATTTTGTTCAAAATCTATTTTTTATCAATTTTGAGTCCTAAAGAAACCTTTAAAATCAAGGCAGTGGTAATTCTTGAAATACTCTCTTTTTTCACAATACACAGAACTCTTTTCCATCTAGTACAACTGTATATATCTATTTCAATTTTACATGTTTAGGACAATGGAAGAAAAAAACAAGCCATGACTACTTTCTGAGCAGTTTCTTATCTCTAACATCCCCACTTTTAATAAAACTTAGAAAATGTTTAAGTTTTTTAAGATTTGATTTCAACATTGCTTTTCTTGTACTGGAGAATGATCTCTTTTTTAAACATCAAATAATTTTAAACTGTCTAATAAGTAGAATCAAACCATTTAATACCAAATAAATGATTGTAATTAAATTGCTCATAATCTATTTTATAATATCATTGTATCTTAAAAAGTTAAATAATATTTCAATGTAAATAATTTGACCAAAATTATAATAAAACATATTTGTACCAGTTTTTATGTATGATATTGGCTTAATAAAAATTTTTAAAAATAAGTTTGGATTTTTATTTTTTCATATTTATTATTATAAATAGACTTAGCCATGATAACTATTAATCCCATTTCTGGATACACTGAAATTAATTAACTAAGCAAATAATCACATTTTGAGAATAAAAGTTTCTCGTGGGAGGACATTTCTTGCTAGTTCTGGGTACCTTAGTTCAAGAATTTCTTCGTTAATACAAATTGTCCTTTTCCAAACTAGACAGCAGGAGGTGCTGTGTGAACACTGAGACCACATCCCATTCTTACCTCCCCTCCCCCAGCACACAGAGAATAATAGCATGATGCTTTCAAAATATTCATTTTTCAGTGGCCTGTGGCCTGAGATAATGAGCCCAGTTCTAAATTGGAAACTCATGGTTAGAAATGTAAAACCTAGACTTTATTTAACATGGTAAAATATATGCTTAACTTCTTAAGACCAAGTGCAAAGGGGATTCGAAAAATGTGGCAACTCTATTTTTATTTTATAAATGGCCATCAGTCATTCTGCTTTGCAATGCTAGTTCTAATTTAAGATAAATCAAAGTCCCTATAAGTAGTTATAAAAATATCAAAGTCTTTACACACACACACACACACACACACACAAACATACACACATGCACTCACAGTTATGGAAAGGATACTTAGAAATTAAAGGACAAAGTTAAGTTTAACCTGATTCAAATATATTCATTCTATTTCTTTACTTTCTAAACAGACAAGTTAAATAAGCATAAATGAAGTGAGTTAGTCTTGACAAGAAGTTAATTCACAATTTCATTTTCCAGAATTCGATTGGTTTACATTTTAGCCCAACTTCTACAATAGCAATTCTGATTTCATACTGAAAAAAAAAAAGTAAAGAAAGAAAAAAGAAGGCTGAGCATTTAAATCTTCAAATGATTTAGGAGCTACTCATTTTCTTGCTTAAAGTAACTGTGTATAGAAATTCCACATAAGGAGTTGCCTTCGCTTTGCACAGTATGCAGCAAGAAAAGATGAGACATATGACATCCCATACCAAAAGACAGATACAATTAGCCCCATTATTGTTGGCTTTGAGATTACAGAAGAAGCATTTTGGCTCCCTAACGGGCACTGAGTTCACAAAATACATGTCACAGTTTTTTTATGACACAATGCCAATCATCGCCTCTATGCAACCAAGTACATTTTAAAACACATAATAAAGCAGTTTTTAAAGAGGGATGACTCACCTGTGTATAATATTTTTTTGCAGATTTTAGTCGTTGGTACAAGGCCAAAAGAACTCCTTGGATGTACATCTTAGCTCCTGAGGGGCTGAAACCTTCTCCCTTAGAGACCCAAACTGGTCCCCGCAAAGGTGTGATGGAATTTTGCAGGCATTTTTCAAGCAGAGGAACTATGCAAGAAAATAAGGGAAAATAAATTCTTTTGACCCAACTGAAATGCACTGCCTGGAACACAGCCCCAATACCAGAACTAACTCTTAACATCTATTATTTATATCTGACCTGGGTTAAGTCTTACAGAGGCAATTCCTGCATTACTAGTGGCCACCATGAAGGATGTATTTATATTGAGACACCCCCCATGCAAGACTCATAAGCTTTGTGAGCACACCTGAATAGTTCTGAAGTGTGCCTAACTAGCTGCACAGAGTGTCATGGTGTGCACTGATTGCCTTATCTTCTCATTTATCACAGATGAGTTGGAACCAACCTTGCTGAAATCTACTTGCATTGTCCTGATAAAATTGTAAGATCCATGTTGTTTCTGTATATAGCTTCCCATAGAGGAGTCTATATATCTAAAACATCACATCTGGAAATTATTCATAAAATATAATCCACACCTTTATAAGCCATCTTATTCAAGTCTTTTCACTGCCATTACTTAAATAACCAATAAAACAGGGTGGCAAGGCTGTTTAAAAAATAAAGGGAATCTTAAGCAAGCATTTTATCGTACCTTTTTGTTTTTAAGTTTCTGGGATATAAGCCAGTCAAAGATTTAGGAAAGCTATTCCAGTACCCATTTTGTAAACAGATAGAAGATATTTACTTGTTGGCCCGTATTGCAACATCTATACTAGACTTGACAGACATGTTTATACACTTTTTCACACGATTAACTTATAAAGTCTTTCTAGTGTAAAATAGTCAAATAACATGGCAGCTAGCTAACATTTTTCAAGATTTAATTTCCCTCTGAAATGCCAGAAATAAAGAAAGAAAAAAATATCTTAGGTACATTTGGGAACCCAGAAAAATGAAAGGATATAATTTTTAAACTCGGTCTTAAGTATACACTTGTGACACAATATAAACATACAAAATAACTATATGGCTTGGCTACCTTATTCTGATACACATTTCTAATAGAAAAGAAATTAAATAGATCACCAGCAAAGAAAATAGCTCCTAGCTCCATGCCATTGGTTATGTTATATGTGGCATATTTTATGCAGAGAGGCCTAGCGTAGCAATCTGGAAATTGAATTACAATTAGGTTCAGCTGAGCTGCTGAGCCGCTGAGTTATGCAAATGGCCTTTGCTACTGGTATTCTGCTGAATTTTGCTCCTAATAAAAAGTTATGCATTTTATGGCGCTAAGTTCTACAACTCTCTCCCATAGCACAATTTAAATTCTTTCTAATATATTCAACACCAAGGAGAATGTTGGAAATAGAACTTAAGCTTTTCTAAAACTACTATAAATAGAGTTAAAAGAAAAATATGACCCAATGACTATTTAGACATCTTTAGATGTGTGCATGAAATTCACTCATCCAGCCTCAGAAATTAATTCCTAAAAATTCTCATATCAAAACCATGTTTATACTGGAGCAATTACTTCTCCCTATTAAGCTTTATCATAACAAATACCACAAGCTTTTTAAAAATATAAGATCACATATACTATAAAAGAAAGAAAAAGAAAAATAAACTTATTTTTAGAATTGTAACTCTTCGATCTTTAAAAAAAGAATGTATGGTATAAACCAATCTTGATTATAATTTTTCCTAAAGAAAACTAGCTTAAGAATCACCAGTGCTTTTAGTTAACTGCTATAACATTCATACATTACTATGTGTTGGGCTTTAATTTGTAAACTTTTAATCTTACATTCATTGAACCTATTACAGTTTTTTGAACATGGAAAGGCATTGCATAAATGGCTATTAAGTTCAAATAATTTTAAGTAAATCGAGAAGTAGGTATAAAGTTGAATGATCTACATCCTAGATTTAATCTTGAATTTAAACCTGAGAACATGTTCTCAGATTCTCTAGTTTTATAGCCTTATTCATCCATGCTTGCCACAAAATAACTTTCAAATTCTTTATTTCAGCCCAAGGAATTCCAAAGTATAATTTCATAGATCTTCTAATACAAGTTCCATTTTTTGCAGAGTTGTGTCCTCTTAAATAAGAATTTAAGAAAAAAAATATATATATAGCTTAGGAAAAAATACAAATTATATCAAAATGCAAGCAATGTCAGAACTGATGTAGGATGGAAAATAGCTCCCATGCTCCACATGATTTATGTAATTAGGAATACTATGGAAACCAGAAATAGCAAAGCAAAGAAAGCAGTATTCACAAGCAGGTTTTATAAGGGACTTCAGAATCTGCTCTGAACTTGTTGAATAATCTGTTCAGTATTCCAGAATCTCCCTGCTGGAAGCAGGGTCCTCATTATAACCACAAGAGCGCTAATAAAGGTTAGCCTCTGAACCAGGGATTAGAAGGCTCTTTTCTTTTTGGGAGCTGCAAACTAGTAACTTTGATGATCTTCTTGAAAAGGAAGACAAAGCACACTCCAAGAACAAACAATGTTTCCACTAACTAGGAAGGTACAGAAAACATAAGAAAATGATACGCCCTAAGTACTGAGAAAGGAAGTATAAATAAGCCTAATATATTTTCAAATAAAATTTATTAATCAGTTAGAATTAAAGAATTCTCCATAAAAAGAGATTGACCTAAAATGATAGTTTTGAAATATAATAGAATAATTGATTAAAAATAAGTCAACTGACTTTTCAACCCCAACCACAGATTTTTAACATGAGTGTGAATAATATTTTTTAAGCATTTTAGTGGATATTTGTAATATTCTATACCAAAGACAATTCGTAAGTGTTCTTAACCAAGCGTTTTGTTTTATATAGAGTTCTCTTTTACTCTGTTTCTGAAGCTAAGTGCATTCCATTAAAGAAGACTATTGCATAAAGATGTGCAAAAAACAAAGGCAATTATTTAGAAAGGACAATAGACACTTTTCAACCTTGGAAAAAGCATAAACCTAGATGGTACTATGAGCTAACAAGGCCCATGAGAGACACTCACTCAAAGAAGGAAAAAAACATGTCTTTCCCAGTGAATGAACTCCAGGGTATTATTTTGTGCATAAACCACGAGTTTCTCCTTCAAACTGCTACTCAGAAATACTGCCTCATTCAATAAGTTTAGCCGGTTCCTATTACCCTATATTCCTTTAATTTTGGTGTGCATAGGTACACACAGCATTTCTTCTGAAGCTTAAAGCCTTTATTACAGGTGTTCTATCTATTTGCTCCTATTTACATAATTGCAACCAGAGCTTTGCTTTTCTGTAATTTCAGTATTTTCATTAAATAGGGCCTCAACATTTTTATTAGATAAGTCGTTTGGAAATTAATCATTCATTAAACTTATCAATATACATAGATCAGTCAAATGTGATCATTCCATTGGGGTCATTGCCACCACTGGAGAGGTGTGGTTATGAGGATGATAATAGCTTTTTATCCATTTTGTTTATTCTCAAGTTATGACTACAGGGCAAATTAAAATGAATGCAATAGTTTCAATGCATTTGGAGTTAAGACTGAGGATGCTGAGTAAATAGATCATGTGACTGAACTGAAAGGAGTAATGTTCCTGGTATAGTATTGAGCATCATGGGTAAACAGATCATATAATTAAAAGTAGTGGCTATATCAACTTCATAACTATCAATGGATACTTTTCTCACTCATGCTGCTCCATTTCCCTTGCATTTGTTCCTCCTTTTTTCCACCTGTGAATATATTCTTGTCCTTCAAGGTTCCTATCAAATGTTACATTCTCTGGCAAAATACCCCATGTTATTTAGACAGAATTAACTGTTCCTACTCTATGTTTCCCAGAGCATTGTTTGTAATTTTATTTTCCCCTTACTGATTTGAATTAATCCTTATCTTCTCCACTCCCGTTTCCATCCTCCAGTAAATCACAAATGCTTTAGGGTTTTGAGGCCACACTGGTTTTGGGGGTTTGGTAAACGTGGTGCTCAATAAATGTCTACCAGACAAATTAAAAGTACTTTGGATATGCTGTGGACAGTCTTTTAGGTAAGTTTTAAGATCATGAGTTCAACGTATGCACAAAGACCATGCACGATGCCTTAGAATCTGTAACTTTCTGTGACCAAATGAACATTTGATCAAAGTTTAATAACTGTTAATATGCCAGAATTTTGAAGCACATTTAGAATATGTACAACTATTTTGTCATAATTCTCCTTATAAAATGATCTTGAAGACTAAGAAGGAAAATAATTACAAAAGAAAATGATACAATTTGGCAATTAAGCATTAACAAGCCAAGAGAAGGCTAGAGGTGGGTATTTAAAGTCTTGGAAAAGCCTCATATGCTCCATCCTACCCTGTCATAAATCATGCTACTACGGGAAAAAGCACACAATAAAACCTATGTAACAAAGCAAAAATATTAGGTTAAGGTCAAAGTAGATACTGTGAATAATAAAAATGATACCCTCTAAGAACACCAAACACAATGAGTTCAAAAGCTATTCATAAAAAAGAAGCTGTTCAGCCTTCAAGAAAACCTTATATTAAAAGCACTTCATCATTGATAAGAAGCTTGAACTTATTTGGGTTCATGATGGCAGCAGTACAAGAACTTTTGATAAGGAGGCAAATATCTCTCTATAGAGGAACCACAAAGCTAATGGAACTTACCAAGTAGAAATAGACTGGAATGTCTGTCAAGCTCTATACCTAGAGAATATACATCTCTTTCCAAAAGCAACATCTTACATTAAAAGAGATACTTTGCTTACTCATTTGAACCTACTACAGAAAGCTAAAAAGAGGATTTTTTAAATAATGTATTTTTAAAAAGCACTGGAAATAATCAAAGACTTTAATAACCTGCTGTGAATTCAAATTAAAATTCATGCCAATTAAATATCCAGAATCATAATTTACATAATACAGTAATTTTCACATTTCAGTCAAAGTACATGAAACTATGAGAAAAAAGAGCACTGCCCAGAGCATAATTACCTATAAAGAAACTTCTATATGCTCTTTGGCAGCAAGTTTCAGATCTCAGTCTCAAAAATACTCAGTTATTGTTTAGCAGGACATCATTTGGAAATTGCCCAATTCAGTTGGAATTTATTTTTTAAAATGAAGTTTATCTAAACAGTCTTTTTTGGATGAAACAAAGTGAGCTCTGTAAAGATACTAAGATTTGACTGTTTCCCAACCAGGAAGTATGCCTGGAGGGAGTTTGAGTTACTGCCAAGGTATGTGTGTGTGTTAATGCTCTTTATCTAGCTTTAGGTAATAGTTGGAAAGCTCCTGGTCCCTGAACAACCAGCAGATGCCACTCAAAAGCATGGTCTGCTGGGAAGATTGAATGATATAAAGCATACTGTCTCCAATGTTGCTTGATTTATATCCGTATATTTTTATTCAAACAAAACTAAACTAACAGCTGCTGTGTACTTTTGTTTATGTGCTATATGTCAAATGTTATTGTCCCTAAGGTACTTATGTTAAAAGATTTAGCAGTCATTTTCTTAAATACCGATGCCTACCCAAATTTGGATTTTTCCTCCACTGAACAAAATGACAAGCACACGATTGCTATACTTAGAGCAATCTTTCACAGCTGCTTTAGTTTTTCAGTGATCCTATTAAACTGACGGCATATTGCCTGTGGGGTCTACAGTGTTATAATACTGCTCTAAGAGACATTGATTTGTACGATAGGATCAAACAGAATAGGGATGCATTGGGGAGAAGAATTTCATAGGTCATATTGTTTTTACCTGAGTAAAATTTAATTTAGACACTGTGACCTTTGCAGAACACCTGGTTATTTTAATTGCTGTTATGTGGGTGAACGTTGACATTGGGGCTTTGAAAGTATGAAATCTTCAGTCTCCTCTGTTTTGAAAATGAATCCCGAGTCATGTCTTTTCTTAAACTGAACGAAGTAGCTGTGCATTAAATATGCTGGCACATCTTCTGCTTGAGCAAGTGGACCGAAATGGTGTGAATTGTTAATGCCTTGCTGCTTTGGTTCACGGCTTGTGATTGATCATTTGTAACTATATCTACTCCTTGTTCCATGAAATCAAGTATGGAGTAATGGGTTCATCAGATTTTGGGGTTAAATTGAGAGTGAAGAGGTACTGTGTGTGGAAATAAGAGTTGCCATGTTCAGGGCTGGCCTTGTAACAGCATGGAATCTAAAGGCGATATTCAAAACCACTTCACTCATCATACGCTTACTGATTCTGAATAGGGCCCATTTGCAGGGGACATTTGGTAGTTTTCCAATACGCTTTATGCCTCTTTCTACTTCCACCACCATGCACATCTTTTTTTTCATACATCCCAGTAGCACATTGGTAGAACAGGTCAGCATACACAATTCATTTATTTAAATAACTTGATTTATACAAGTAGAAATAAGCTGGGATTCTATTGTGTCTTGCCTTTCCCCTCAACAAAAATAATAGTGTGTGTGTCTTTGAAAATACAAGTGTTTTGTGAACTCAGTTCCTTGACCATCTTAAATATTTGATATTTAGTAATAATATAAAATAATTAAATTGATATATGTACAACTTTATGGTTACTTAAACAAATACTGAGAATTAACTATATCTAATCTATTTTATGTGCTTATGGCCTATACCAATACATAGTAATTGAATATACACAGCCTGCTTTTTCAAACTTTAAAGTTCTGTACAAAAATGTAAGGTCTTATCTTAGAATTAGTTTAGGAAAATACAATACATGGAACTTAATAAATAAAGCCAACAAAAACTAGAAGTAAAGGCCATTAGAAATGTCAGTATATAATTGTTTGCTGTAATAACTGATAGCTTTTTTACATTATTTTTTATTTTTATTACTATTGAGAAAAGCTTAACCCAAATTGTGTTAACTGAGGCACCACTTAACTTTTGATCCAGTAGGAAAAGATGTAACAGAAAACTTAGTAAAACTCAGGAACAAAATCAAATATACAAAGCACTTACATATATAAGTAACATCAAAAGCAAGCTAATTGTAAAATGTTTCTTTTTTTTTTTTTTAAGGTTTTATTTTTAAGTAATCCCTATACCCAAAGTGGGGCTCAAACTTACAACCCCAAGGTCAAGACTCGCATGCTCCACCAACTGAGCCAGCCAGGCACCCCAAAATATTTCAAAATTCTACTGTTACATTGTAAAGTAACAACTAATACAAATCTAAAAAAAAAAAAAAAAACATAGCTGGATTATTTTTCCTTTTTCTTTCTTACTTTTTCTTTTTTTCTTAAGTCTAAAAGCAGGAATAATAATACCTGGCATACACATACTTAATTCAGACTGCCCTAGGAATCAGATAATGTGGGTAAAGATGTTTTGGTCTCCTTTGACGCAAATGCTAAATTAATATATTACATTTAAGTATTTTACTTAGGATATATATATATGTAATAAAAATTTTAATATATATATGAAAATTTTATATTTTTAAATGTGATAAGCTAAAAAGTCTTAATAGTTTCGCAATTATAATGGAGAGTTCCTTTTTGACATTTATTTCTCCCCGTTTATTTCACAAAAGTAGAATCCTCTATAATTAGCATTTTTACATATTTTGTGTACTATTCCATCTCTTCTGAAAACGCTTATGGGGAAGAAAGCCAATCTATACTGAGTCATATTCTTCTACATGGAGAGCTTTGTTAAAAAAAAATTGTTTTATAACAAATAGTAACAATTAAGCTATTTGTTTTCATTGGTAATTATACTTACATTTTTAATAATGAACCTCTAGGATCACTGACACGTCATTAAAGTCAGGATAAGATTTTTGGTTCAAAGACTGAGAAATAAGAGATTAAAAACAGAAGCTAGAAAGAAAGACAAACTCAAGGAGAAGACAGAAAGAGCAAGGACTTGGTTAAAATATTACATAAATACTGAAGCAACTTTAGCCCAATGAAACCTGGAAGTGATGATCATATCATCATGAATAGAAAAGAGAGTCTATGTTTTAAAGACTTCAAAAGGGAATTTCTGACAGATTTTAAAGTGTCTCTGAGCAGATTAGACTGCTTTGTGAATGTTCATATCACACAATTCTGCATTCATATATTTAATAAAAGATGACAGTGATCCAATTATAATGGGAGTTCTCCAACTGCCACCAAAAAAACCCTTTTAAAAAAAAAAATCAAGCCGTTAAAAATTCTTAATATTGTCTATAGATCAATAGTAGAAATATAAATCAGTGATTACTTTCTGCTTTTGTTCAGCCAACAAGAATGACCCAAGTCTGATGCCTGGAGGTCACGGGGAGTCACTGAGGGCCATGTATAGGGCACCATGGAACCAAGGCAAAGTCACAGGGTGCACAGTCCTAAGGGAAATCTGAAGACTTCTCTGAGAGACATCTTTACCACACGAAAGGGCTCTTAACTAGCTGCCTTTGTATATTCCAATGCACCTTAAAGAGATTAAAGGGTTGATTCATAACCACCAGCATTTGGCATCCCTCTTCAGCAAGAGGCCTGAAGTTTTACATTTCATAAAATATGAGAAATAAAGGTAAATAGGACTGGGACCCAATGATTGAAAAGAGACAATGTAGTTAATTTTAAAGAAATTAGGGGTGCCTGGGTGGCTCAGTCAGTTAAGCATCTGCCTTCGGTTCAGGTCACGATCCTGGAGTGCTGGGATTGAGCCTCATGTGGGGCTCCCTACCCAGTAGGGAGTCTGCTTCTCCTTCTCCCTCTCCCCTGCTTGTGCTCTCTCTCTCTCAAATAAATAAATCTTTTTTAAAAAAAATTAAAGAAATTATTGTACCCATAGTTTGATCTTAATTCCCTGAAAAGTTCTAGAAGAGATTATAAGATGAATGGTTTGTGAATTCTTAGAAAAATAAACAGTAATCACTAGGACCCATATGGAGTAACTCATATATTAAATAAACTCATATATTAAATAAATATTTAAGGAACAGAGAGGGAGATTCTTGGGGTAAACAGGGAGACTCTTGGGAAATTCTTTACATGGGGGTGACATCTCTAACATCAGCATATAACTATTATTTCTTCCAATGGGAAATAGATCCCAATAGACTACAGCTACCATCTATTATCCTTAAGCAAGGATGTACTGCTAAATCTGTATGTCTCTTCCCAGATACATAGGTATATCTGCAACAAAGCAAGAGAACATACAGTGTCTGCAAACCTCCTGTTTAGGTCCTCTATTTAGAATTCATGATTGCTCTTCTTTGATGTTTCTATTTAAAAATGATAGAGCAGTGGGGCACCTAGGTGGCTCAGTAGGTTAAATGTCTGCCTTCGGCTCAGGTCATGATCCCAGGGTCCTGGCATTAAGCGCCATGTCAGGTACGGTGCTCAGTGCAGAGTCTGCTTCTCCCTCTGCCCCTGCCTCCCCCTACTCGTGCTCTCTCTCTCTCTCTCTTTCTCTCTCAATCACTCTCTCTCAAATAAAAATAAATAAAAAAATTTTTTAAAAAATGATACAGAAGTACATCACTTAGCATCCAAAACAAGGCAAGAGAAAGTTAAGAGTGGATGCTACCTTGGATCCCAATTTCTTTCCTGGAGAAAGTAATAAAAGGAATCAGAATGAACACAAACACACACAAACACACAGTTGTCCCTGTACGGGGCTTGACTGAAGGCTGCAGGCTATATGTATACCCTTCTAAGTCACCTATCTTAGCTAAGAAAGCAATACCACTTACAAACCCCAGATTATCTGGACCATTGCAGAATTCCACATTTAGCAGAACAGAAGCAGTAGTGATAGCAATAAAAGAGTAGTCCTAGGCATTTTTAGGGCATAAAGAAAGAGAGAGAAGCATCTGACTAGACACCTTCTCAGTGTCTTGAATTTTCCACTCACATCAAAGTCATCTAAGGGGGCACCTTGGTGGCTCAGTCGATTGAGCATCTGACTCTTGATTTCAGCTCAGGTCGTGATCTCAGGGTCATGAAATTGAGCCCCATGTGGGGTTCCGCACTTGGTGTGGAGTCTGCTTGGGATTCTCTCTCTTCCCTCCCTCTCTCCCTTCCCCTGTTCATGCATGCTCCCTCTCTCTCTAAAATAAATAAATAAATAAAATCTTTTTTTAAAAAAAGGCATCTATGTACAATGCTTCCAGACAAGGGCGGCATCCCAAATTTTTATACTATTTTATGATTTGGCCCTGAGTTAAACATGGGAATACAGACAAGACTACAAAATCTCTGTCCTCATGGAGCTTAGAGTCTAGAGGACAGATAGATATTAAATAAATAATTCCCCATGTAGTTTTATGAATTACAATTGAGACAATTAGTATATACAGGGTGCTGTTAGTGTAACAGAGATATCTGTCCTAGACAAGGGAGGAAAGTAACACAGGAGCAAGGCAATGTCAGGAAAACATTTCAGAAGAAGAAATATTTAAAATAAGACCTCGAGATGAGTAGGCAATAGCTTGCAAGGAGGATAGCGTGAGAGAGAATCCAAGTAAAGAAAACATTATATGGTAAGGTACTAGGGCATGAAGAAGAATAAAGTGTTCGAGGAACAGAAATGAAAAAATAAGGTGACTTGAATGCAGAGATGAAGGAGCCAGTAGTACTAAGTGAAGACGGAGAAATTGGGTAGAGACCAAATCATAAAGGTCCTTAAGGCCATGATAAAGATTTAAGCATGAGTTCAGTACGAGAAGTTATGATAAGTTAAATCACTTTTTTTAAAAGATTTTATTTTTAAGTACTCTCTACACCCAACATGGGGGTTGAACTTACAACTCCGAGATCAAGAGTCACATGCTCTTGATCAGTCACATGCTCTTGATCGGTCACATGACTGAGCCAGACAGGCACCCCCTAAAATCATTTTTAAAAATAGTGTTACTAGAGTGATAGTGTGTCTAAGTTGGAGATAGGTAAGCTTATAGATTCATAACTACGTGAGCAGCCATATCCATGGAAGATTACTATAAATCTGAGGCAGGAACTCTATTAACACGCTAGAGATCTCTGTTTCTAATCGTGGCATAGTTAACATTTTTTTAAAACATTTTTATCAATAACTTAGTGTTAAAATTGGTATTCAGACCACATTTGTAGGGGAAAACAAAGATGGAAGAAACTGTTAATCCCTAGATGACAAATTAAATATCCGAAAGATCTTATAAGGCTAAACTACTTAATAAAAACCTGGTAAGTAGAAATTTCATAGGAATCAATGTATTATGTTCTGTTCACATATCTATAAAATCAGCAGTACAAGTACAGGATAAAGAAGAAGTGGCTTAAAAAGCAAATTGTGAGCAAAACCTTAATTTAGATCAATTATCTGATGTATCTAATAGAAATAGTAACGCAGGGGTGCCTGGGTGGCTCAGTTGTTAAGCGTCTGCCTTTGGCTCAGGGCATGATCCCGGCATTCTGGGATCGAGCCCCACATCAGGCTCCTCTGCTGGGAGCCTGCTTCTTCCTCTCCCACTCCCACTGCTTGTCTCTCTCTCACTGGCTGTCTCTGTGTCAAATAAATAAATAAAAATCTTTAAAAAAAAAAAAAGAAATAGTAATGCAATTGTGGATTATATAATGATATGAAAAAAAAAAAAGCAGGGGACGTGAGACAGCTTTACCTATCACTGATTGACCTGGGAAAATATATTCTAATAAATTATGAACATTTATGTTCTAAATTTCAGAAACCCAAATTATGGCTTCACCTACAGAAAGGTGGTAGATTTATTGTAAAAAGAACACTTCATCTGCTTCAGTTACGATAGAGAAACAACTGAAGAAAGTATTACACATCTATGAAACAGATTTGCTAAAGGAATGGAGGAAAAAGTAAACTGGTTTTAGTAGGCTCCACACCATGGGGCTTAAACTCATGACCCTGAGATCAAGAGTTACATAATCTACCATTTGAGCCAGTCAGGTGCCCCTAAAGTGGTTCTAAAATATGCTTCAATCTAATGATCAGAAAAAAGCAGTGTATGCATGAAAATAAATAAAAGAAGACAGGTTTATTTAGCTGGAGGAAGCAAGAGATCTCCTAGACTAAAGGTAACTCTCTGATCTACACATACATTTTTATTGTATTTATTTATTTGTTTGAGAGAGGGGGAGAGAGAGTGCAAGAGGGGGTTGGGGCAGAAGGAATCTCAAGCAGAATCTCAAGCAGACTCCACACTGAGCGGAGCCTGACCCCATGACCTTGAGATCATGACGCCAGCCTAAATCATGGGTTGGGTGCTTAACCAACTGAGTCACTCAGGTGACCCAGAACATACATTGTGAACAGATATGAAAAAGAGGAACTGAAATCCTCAAGGCCAAATATGAGGGTATCCAAGTCTAACTACTCTTAAAGAGATTATTATAAAAGGGGGAAATACTGTAATTATTACAAATTCACAAACAGTAACTGAAGCCCAGTGAAACTCACCAGAGAAATAAAGATCTCGGAGACTAAACTCAGAGTTATCCCCAAAGGAGGAAGAATCAGCAAATACTGTGAAGAGGCAACATTTATATTACAGATAAATTAATAGTAAGAGCAATTCGAGAATCTCTTTTGAGGATGAGACAATTACCCAAAGAGGGCTCATGAAATCTGAATAAACTGAAGAGGGGAATACTAGGAAGATTAATGTCAAATACTCAAAAAAAGTATTCAGTGAACCCCCCAAATTTCTGGATCTAAAATTAAGAAAAGGCAAAGGGAAGACGAATTATATTACAGAAGATCCAGGCACAGCAATAACAGATCAAGAAGTCAGATCTAAATTAGATGTTAGACTGTGGGAAAATACATCCTGGGTAGGATTATTTAACTCAGGGAGGTGAAAATGGGTAGGACTGGTTTGAACAAAGGATGATATTGACAAACTTGGAACTTATTGACTTCATATCTCTCACTATGTGAGGCCCTGCAAGAAAAAGATCTACAGGAATATGTTAGAAAAACACAAGAATGAACCAAATAGCAAAGGGAAACTAAAAGAAAAGAAAGACGTCCACTGCACCGAGCAATGCAGCCCGAGCCTGTTAGAGAAGGGAACCTTCTGAAAGGAATAAGAGTACAACAGAGACAGATCCTAAATACCGTAGAAAGAGGGAAGACTAGGAGCATTCAAAAACTGAGGAAAGACCCTGTCTACAGGAGGAAATGATATTGTGCTGGTCCTCACTGAACACTAAGACCACGAGGCTCAGAAACATAAACAGCCACTTCAATTCAGTAATCCATGGAGAGAAGTTATTCTTTAATGGGAACCAATGTGAAGATGAGGGGGAAGCTGTGTTCACAAAGTAGGTTTCTTTAGCGTAAATGATTCCATAGCCAGAGGCCATGACAGCAGCTGCTGTGACCCAGGATTGAAATTATTGCTCCCAAGGCAAGATGGATGCTTTGCCACTAGAGAGGGCCTACCCTCAGTTCAGTATGGGGTTCAGAAACACGGGACTCAGAAGGAAAAGAATATTAAGATGTTTGGGATACTTTACAAAGGCAAATAACAGCATCTCAAACAAGTGCTGGGGCTGCCACCAACGTAAATTCCCAAAAGCTGCAAGAATGCAAGAGTATCCTCTTTGAGAATAATAATAACAGCAATGATGATACAATATTATAATATGCTGGGGCACCTGCCTGGCTTAGTTGGTGGAGCATATGACTCTTGATCTCAGGGTTGTGAGTTCGAGTCCCACATTGAGTGCAGAGATTAAAAGTAAAATCTTTTAAAAAAGTGTTACATAATGCTTACTAAGGCTTAATTATTCTAAGGACTTTCCATTTAATTCACTTAACCCTTACAACAACCTATTAAGGTAATTAATTTCATCCCTACTTTATAGAGGAAGAAACTAACCCCTTAGAGAAACTAATTAACCTGTCTCAGGTCATACAATAGATGGTGTAACTAGAATTTGAACTCTGGTTCCAAAATCAGAGCATTTAACCAATACTTTATGCATCCTCTTTTTAGAGAAGAGACAATGTTACTGGTCAATTTTTCCCTCAAGATATAAATCATAATACTATAATTAATGTCTTGATGGGAGACTGCTTCCCAACGTGTTATGTCATATGTCACAGACCCTGCCCAACAGCATGAATCAACCAGTATCGTGGAAAAACTGAAATGAAGAATGTTTTCTCTTGCCTTCCTGCACTTAGTTTCTGTGATGGTCTTTGGCAACAGTCACATGGGTCTGGATCATGCCAAACATAGGGTCCTAGGAACATCATTTTGCTTGGAATGGCCACATTAGAAATTGGGGATTGGCTTCTGTTCTGAATGTACCGGGTATAGAGATGATGTTGTGATCATCTTTCAGTTTAACTGGAATTAGGTCACATGAGAAAGTTGGTGTAGATTCAATTCAATTTCTTAGTCCTAAGGGATAACACCCACTGTGGGAGCCCAGAAGGTAGCTGATGGAGGAATTCCAGTTCAAACTAGGCATCCTGAAGTCATCTGGCTGACACTGGGAAGAATAAAAATTAAGGGCTTTAATTTCTTTGAATTTTAACTTGAGGAGTTGGAACTTTTATTGGATTTTAACTCATAAAGGTAAGATTATTTGATTTGGGATTTGGGATTTTCATTTCTTTGGAATTTTATTCTCTGAATTTAATTTCTTCACAAAAATTTCTTAATGGACAAGAGTTAACATTCAAGTTCAGGGTATGTTTTTGGAATTTTGTGATTGAAATACATTGATCCTGTCATTTGATCTCATTGCATTGTAGAATCTCTGAAGAACGTGTCAGAAAATAAATAGCTACTTTGGACAGTGCCACTACGTATAATTTGGGGTGGGAAATGTAATAGGAAGTGAACATTCAGTGTTCAGTAGCATGGCCTTGGAGCCAATTTAATTATATTCTAAGTCATTTCAGAATCTTCTAGTGTAAATTTCATACTACCCACCAGAATCTAGAAGGGTCCACACAGGAGTGGGGTTTGGTTACTGGAATAAGAGACTAAGGATCTCCTTCCTCAAGAGAGAGAGTGACTTCTCTGGTTCACCATTAATGGAATAACTAAGCCAAAGAAGCTAAGAGAACAAAAAAATAGGAAATGTTAGGGGGAGTGAGGGTGTTATTAAACAAATCTACCAAAATCTGACACTATCTACATGTTCTGCGACTGTTACGTGTTATACCATACAGCTCAACAGGGGAATGATGTCAGTACAGTATAGAAATTTGGTTGGTGAATATGTGCTTTTTTCCTAGGTAAAGGAGGCCAACAGAGAAGGAATAGAATTCTATCCTTTGGCAGGAAAGAAAAAAGACTTTATCTTGGCTGTAGCACTGGGGTTCCTTGTAGGACTCTGTAGCAGTTTTGCTTCCTCCTGTGCCTTCATTAAAGGAAGCCCCACTGGCTCAAACCTCCAGTTGATTTTCATCTGCATTGTCTCATCCTCTGTTGTTTTTGTGCAGTTTTAATATCTTCTGAAGCAGCACTCTGAGATACCTATCCAGGCTCTTTACAGTATCTCCTAAATTAATGATTATTATTTAAGTTAGTATTCTGGTTTTAAAGGTGCATAGATTTTGAATGATCTTCCTCAACGCTATTATTTTCATAGCCTTGTAATTTTGATGGGAGTGATTTTGCAGAATGCATTTTTTGTATTAGTTCTAGCAGAAATGCTGTACTAGCATGTTGACCACATATAGGAATATGGCATTTTTACACAGTGGATAGTTCTCTTCTAACCTAGAAGGAATAGACCTTTGTAGGAGCCATAACTAAAGAACTTTTCATAACTTTGTAGGAGCCATAACTAAAGAACTTAACAATATAAATTTCTTTGTTAAAATCTTCTATGGTTCAGTTGTGCCTGGGTGGCTCAGTTGGTTAAGTGTCTGCCTTTGGCTCAGGTCATGATCCCAGGGTCCCGGGATGGAGCTCCATGTCAGGCTCCCTGCTCAGTGGGGAGTCTGCTTCTCCCTCTGCCTGTCTCTCCCCAGCTTGTGCTCTCTCTCTCAAATAAATAAATAACATTTTGAAAAAAAATCTTCTATGGTTTAGAAATCTAAAAACATACACAATTTTTAAATCCCATGGGTTTTTAAGGGTTTCACTAGACTTGATAAAGTAAAAGTTTAGGGTCATGTCAATTGGGCTCACTCCTCACAGCATAGGAAGAAAACCTTCAAAGCATATCTAATTCTAAAAAAGCAGCATTTGTGTATCTTTTACTTTTTAGTCCTTAGTACAATTACACTTCTAATCTGTCCCTTTAAATAAAAAGTAATTGCTATTATCTTAACGTTAGACACGATTTTCTGATCTGACATAAAACAAGCAAACAACGAGTCATACATCAAATGAGAGTATTAGTGGTTATTTAAATTAAAAGGTAACTATCACATAACACTTGACCTTTTCCAATTTGAAGTTCAGAAGACCATCAAATATAAAAGTTTAGGGACTTCAATCATTTGACGTACGAATTATACTAACAAACAAAGAAAATAGAAATGCAAAAATTTAATGTTAAGTGACTAGAGTGCTACAGACTGGAAGTTCCTCCAACAGGATTAGCTTCTTTGAAATATTAAGTTTAGTGAACTTGTTATGCTTCCACATGTTAGTAGTTGCATAGGCTAATTTCAGCTGGCATAAGCTTTTATAAGTATGCAAAAACACAGGGCAAGGCACGCATTAAAATATGATAATAGCACACTTCTGGGACATGTGAAGCATGAGGCACGAATCTGAATGCCTCTGGCATCCATGAAGCATCACACCTCAGAGTCAGAGCTTTTATGTTTTGATAAGTAATTCTGTTATACCACATTTGGGAGGGGAAAAATCAACTTTCTAAATATAAATCTTTCCCTTTAACCAGAGTTCCTTATAGTTTCAATTCTAACGATTTATTCAAATACCATTTTTAAATTCCTGGTGAGCTGGAAATAATTCAAAGCTAGATAGGGTCTTAAGAAAATGTGTTAGTTATTTATTTTATTAATGCAAGTTTAAGAGTGATTACATAATATTGTTGATCATAAAGATCATTTTAGCCAGTGTGATCGGGGGGACTGCAAGAAAAAAGAAATAAACTTCAATAATGATACCCTCTCTATCCTCTCCCTCAAAAAGACCATAAGGAAGTGTTCCCTGTGTTACATATGTCTTATAGGTAAATAACTAGCTAGATAATGGGTGTGTCTACAGAAGACTTGAAATCTTCAGATTAAAAACTCCTAATAAAATGAAAAATAATTATCATACTTAACACAAACATTAAAAATGACCAAGAAAAAATTGATTTCCTTTCTAAATACACAAACACACATACAATCCTTGGCAGAAAAAAAAAATTAAGAGTTATAACAATAAGTATCAAAATATAATAGTAGTCACTCAATAGTATTAAGATGATAAAGCCAGTAAAGGTTTGTTTTTATATAGTACAAGCAAAGATATTAGAAACAAATGTAAGTACTCAGTGTATCCATATCCTTAAAAAACTTAAAGCTTTCTGGATCTAGCCTTGCAGTTTAAGTATGCCACTTAATATTTTGCCCTCTTCAGGCATATGGAGTTAAGGCTTAAATGAAGTGATAGGATATAACAGTAGTACATTTAGTAGTGCTAACAGTAACACTACTAAAGTAATAGCAATTACTACTGAAGGAATAAAAAGTAAATTTAAAAAAGTAAAAAGTAAATAATAGTAGCAATTACTACTAATAGTAATTTAATAGCAGTACAAATATGGAATTCACAGTATTTTTGCTTTTAGAGACTAGCAAATCAGTGCTTTTAGAAATACAGATGGAGGTCTCATATTTTGACAAAGATATACAATGAAATTATTTTAAAACACATTTCATAACCTTTGACAACCTCTAGAAGTTAACCAAAACAATTAAAAAATTTCTGAGAACACACCAGTATGATTTCTCAGTTTTCTCTTCTGAAAGCTGTATACCATAGAAAATGCCTATTAATTATGAAAATTCATCAATTGCTTTTGTTTATTAAGTGATAGCTTACTAAAGTTAAAATACTGATGATTTTTTTAAAATCTAAACTTAAGCTGTGCTATAGGCTGAATGTATATGTCCCCTCAAAATTCAAATGTTGAAACCTAATGTGATGGTATTTGGAGGTAATTGGGTCATAAGGGTGGAGCCCTTGAGAATGGAATTAGTGTCATTACACAAGGGACCCCAGAGAGCACCCTTGCCCTTTCTACCAATAAGGACACAGTCAGAAGATAGCAGTCTGTGAATCAGTTAAGAGGCCCTCAACAGACAATGAATCTGCCAGGGCCTTGATCTTGGACTTGGACTTCATAACTATAAGAAATAAGTGTTTGTTGTTCAAGCCACCCAGCCTATGGTATTTTTGTGATAGAAGACCAAATGGACCAACACATGCTGAAATAAAGATTTCTCAAAACTTAATCCCTTTCATAATTTCCTTTTGTGTACGAATGACATATTTAGACATGTTAAAACTACACTTTTATTATAGCTGTTTTCTTTTTAAATATACAAAGTAAAAACAAAATTATGTAAGTGCCTTTTGAAATGTTATCATAGAGTTAATAAAATCTTTGTCACTTACCTTTTGAAATATCTTTAATTGTTCTGCCATACAAATCATAAAGATATCTGGCTGGCGAATTTAGGTTCATTCTCATTGTGCAAGTATCTAAAACCTAACCGGGAGGGAAAAAACGTATAAGTAATTTATTACAGTAAGCTCTGGCTAAATCAAATAAATAAAAGTCCTTTCTATACTACATGGCTATAAAAATTATACTGTAAAATAAAACTTGACGATTTAGAAAATGTTTCTAATATATGAAAAGAAAAAAAAACAGTTGAAATTACTAGATCACAATTTTACTTTGAAAACACACAAACAAGGGTGCCTGGCTGGCTCAGTCAGTGAGCATGCAACTCTTGATCTCAGGGTCAGGAGGTCAAGCCCCACATTGGGTATAGAGCTTAGTTAAAAAAAAAAAAAAAAAAAAAAAAAAACTAAAAACACACAAACAAATATTAATGAAAAAGAGAAAAGAGGGGCGCCTGGGTGGCTCAGTCGTTAGGCATCTGCCTCTAGCTCAGGTCATGATCCCAGGGTTCTGGGATTGAGCCCCGCATCCAGCTCTCTGCTCAGCGGGAAGCCTGCTTGTCTCTCTCACACTCCCCTTGCTTGTGTTCCCTCTCTTGCTGTCTCTCTCTTTCAAATAAATAAATAAAATCTTAAAAAAAGAGAGAGAAAAGAGATATAATAAATATTAAAAAGTGGTTACACTGTGTTTAATAATGCTAGAACAACGGGAAATTTTTATGTTATTCTGCTCCCAGAATATCATACTCCCAAATTTCAAACTATATCACAAAGCTTTAATAACCAAATTAGTATGGTACTGGTGCAAAAACAGACACATAGACTAATGGAACAGAGTTGAGAACCCAGAAATAATCCCACACTTATATGGTCAATTTATGACAAAGGAGGCAAGAATATACAATGGGGAAAAGACTGTCTCTCCAATAAATGTATTGGGGAAACTGAACAGCTACACACAAAAGAATGAAACTGGACCACTTATACCATACACAAAAATAAACTCAAAATGGAGTAAAGACCTAAATATAAGACCTGAAGTCATAAAACTCCCAAAAGAAAACAAAGACATTAACCTCTTGGACATCAACCTTTGCAAAATTTTTCTAGATATGTCTCCTCAGATAAGGGAAACAAAGGAAAATTAACAACTGGGACTACATCAAACTAAAAAGCTTTTGTACAGTGAAGGAAACCATCAACAAAATGAAAAGGCAACCTACCAAATGAGAAAAGGTCTTTGCAAAGGATATTTCAAATAATGGGCTAATATCCGACATATATAAAGAACTCATACAAGGGAACACCCCAAAAAACCAAATAATCCAATTAAAATGGTCAGAGGACCCGAACAGATGTTTTTCCCAAGAAGATATATAGATGCCCACAGACACATGAAAAGATGCTCAACATCAGTAATCATCAGGGAAATGCAAATCAAAACCACAAGGAGATATCACCTAATAGCAGTCAGAATGAATAGTATCAAAAAAACAAGACATAACAAGTGTTGGCAGGGATGTGGGGGAGAAAGGAACCTTTGCATGCTGTTCGTGGAAATGTAAACCGGGGCAAATGTAAATTGGAAAACAGTATGGAGATTTCTCAAAAAACTAGAAATATAAGTACTATACAATCCAGTAATTCCACTTCTGAGTATCTACCCAAGGAAAATGAAAACATGAATTTGAAAAAATATATGCACCCCTATGTTTATTGCAACATTATTCACAAGCCAAGATATAGAAGCAACCCCAGTGTCCATTGATAGTTGAATGGATAAAGATGTGGTATGTATATATAATGAAATACTACTCAGCCATAAAAAAATGAAATTTTGCCATTCCTTACAACATGTATGGACCTAATGCGTATTATGCTAAAGAAAATAAGTCAGACAGACAAAGACAAATATCATATAATTTCACTTACATGTGGAATCTAGAATACAAAACAAATAACAAACAATAATAACAAAGAGAAACACATTTATGTATATAGAGAACAAACTAGGGGTTCCCTAAAGGGAGAGAGGTGGGCAGACGGGCAAAATAGGTGAAAGAGACTAAGGGGTACAAATTTCCAGTTATAAAACTAGTAAGTCACAGGAATGAAAAATACAGCATAGGGAATATAGTTAAAACTTTTATAATAGCATTGTATGGTGACAGATGGCAACTATGCTTATTGTGGTAAGCATTTTGTAATGTATATAATTGTCGAATCACTATATTGTACACCTGAAGCAAATATGTCAGCTATACTTTAATTAAAAATAAAAATAAATAAATTAGGTAGTAAGGTACTTTCTTTGGGTTTTAAATTCTTTCCAAGTGTCCTAAAATCAATTATAAATATAGTCTGATCACAGTTCACCTCGATAACTTATGTTGTTTGGGTACTAAAAAAGTGGAATCAATAAACCACATTTCAAGGTTTCCCATGAGCCTGAATCTCAAGAACTTCTTCTAATGGTTTCTAATATGGTAGAGTTTTCTCAATATTTTACTTTATTGTATTTTTTTAAAGATTTATTTATTTATTTTAGAGAGATAGAGAGTGACAGGGTGAGAAGCAGAGAGGGACACAGGATCCTAGGCAGGCCCCATGCCCAGCATGGAGCCCAACATGGGGCTCCATCCCATGATCATGACCTCAGGTGAAATTAAGAGTCAGATATTCAACTAACTGAGCCACCCAGGTGCCCCTGTTTTCTCAATATTTTAATATCTTGATCTGTCTTGATATAGCCCTTGTAACAATGACCTTTTCAACATCAGTGAAGACTTAAACATGCATCAGTTAGAGGGAAAGTTCTATTCACAGCATAAAAAAGTTAAAGTAATAAGGGATGTTGGAGAGTATCAAGTAACTTCATGCAAGTTTTATTAGGTTTTTGAAAGTGACTCCCAAAACATGAATCACTACATCCATTTACAAGTATATAATACGGGCACCTGGGGCGCCTGGGTGGCTCAGTTGTTAAGCGTCTGCCTTCGGCTCAGGGCGTGATTCCGAAGTCCTGGGATTGAGCCCCGCATCAGGCTCCTCTGCTGAGAGCCTGCTTCTTCCTCTCCCACTCCCCCTGCTTGTGTTCCCTCTCTCACTGGCTGTCTCTCTCTCTCTGTCAAATAAATAAATAAAATCTTTAAAAAATAATAATAATACGGGCGCCTGGGTGGCTTAGTTGGTAGGACATGTGACTCTTGATCTTGGAATTATGAGTTCAAGACCCACACTGGGTGTAGAGATTACTTAATAAAATCTTGAAGGGCACTGGGGTGGCTCAGTCAGTTAAGCATCCAACTCTTGATCTTAGCCCAGGTCTTGATCTCAGGGTTGTGAGTTCAGTCCCCATGTTGGGCTCCATGCTGTGCATGGAGACAACTTAAGTAAAATAAAATAAAATAAAAGTCTTTTAAAAAAGTATATAATACATTCCAAATCCACACTGAAAATACTTTGTCTCCCATTTTCACTATTAATGGCTATAATGTACTACTGCTTTTGCACCACCTAGAACTGTTGAAGGATGATATGCATTACATGATTACACAGTACAAAAAACATCTTTCCATTGCTGTTACCACCCTGCCTCCAGTTCTGCCCAATTTTATCCTTAAAGATTTATTTACTTATTTTTAGAGAGAAAGAGAGAGAGAGAGTGTGTTCATGAGTGAGGGGAAGGGCAGAAGGAGAGAGAGAATCTCAAGCAGACCAGAGAGGGGGAAGGCCTACACAGGGCTGGATCCCATGACCCTGAGATCATGACCTGAGCCAAAATCAAGAGTCTGATGCTTAACCGACTGAGCCACTCATGTGCCCCTATCCTTACTTTAAAATTGTAAACTGTAATCCTAGTCCTAGCCCAACCAACTCATTTTTTTGTGACAACGAACATATTTAAAGAGCTTCATGTGTATATAAAGACAAAGTTGTACTTTTCTTTCAGTCTGGAGAACAACTTTCAAATATTGTGACTAATTTGCTTTATCTAGTTGTTGTATCAAGTGATGTGTGTTGCATTTAAAAGGCAAATATCTAATTGACTAATTTAATTTGATGAATTGGCCTTTACTGGATTACATCAGAGGTTCTTAACCTTTATTCTACCCCTACACATGATCAATAATGTTTTCATGAGCCACATAGTCCCACAGGCATTCACAGGATTGTGTGCGTTTCTTGCATGCTAGCTGCAATCCAGTTTTGGGCAATTTTTCAGAAACTATGTATTGCTGCTCTCTTTCTCAAAATCACGAAGGCATAACTGTTTATGACTCAGAATGAAGTTACTGGAATAATCTTGGACCCTCTAATTTATGAGGGAAATATTCACAGTACCAATGCTTTACCTAAATAACAACGTTCTTGCAATGTATTTCACAAGTGACTATAAACTGTCATGTGGAGCAAATCCATTGACCTCCAATCTGCCTATTTGTAGGCTATCAGTGCAGGAGTTCAATTCCTGACCAACGGCATGTGTTCTCACAAGTCAGACACAATACTCCCTTGGAATATCTAAGTTGGAATAGCCCCGTGGCTGGGACTGGTCCTTGCCACTCAATAAAATAAGGTAATAATGCTGGTGACTCTAAATGTCACTCTTCCTGTCTTCCTTCCCACTCTTTTGGGTCAATCTCTTTAGTGATTACTACACATAAGTTCACCTAGGACTCCTATCCATGGGCAGAAACCCTTACTAAAAATGCTTGTAAAGCAATATTCAAAAAATAAGAGAGAAGTTACCAGAAAAAATTGGAGTTTTGTCTGTGACTTTAGACAGAAAGGTGAGTGGAACATACTTACTGACATTGGCATGGGATCCACCCTTGTGTTTTTAAAAATACTTTATTGACACCGTTCGTCTCTGACTAGCAAAATTCTCCTACTGGTCACCTTATTACATGTGACTTTGTCTCTAAGGATTATCTTTTTACCACCACCACCACCCTCCTTGACAGAAATATTAACAGGAGACAATTCGGTACACATTCTTCCTTAGCCAGTCATCTCTCAATGCTATTAAGAATCTACACTTGGTCCCACAGAGCCTTCTCCTTTGGTTCCCCAAATTCTTGATCCATCCATTCTTTATGTTTAGTTCTCAATTTCTTTTGTTTTTTTTTAAAGATTTTATTTTATTTATTTGACAGAGATAGAGACAGCCAGCGAGAGAGGGAACACAAGCAGGGGGAGTGGGAGAGGAAGAAGCAGGCTCATAGCGGAGGAGCCTGATGTGGGGCTCGATCCCAGAACGCCGGGATCACGCCCTGAGCCGAAGGCAGACGCTTAACCGCTGTGCCACCCAGGCGCCCCTAGTTCTCAATTTCTTAATATTACAACTCTATTATTTAAAAATTCAATGAAGTCCTTTGGAACAAATTATATTCTGTAGTTACTGGTGAAGGTTCAAATATCTAAATATCCTCCTCCAAAGTTATAATTTACCAATTAAACTAAGTAAAATGTGAGCTATTTAAAGATAGTCCCATTTATTTCAGCTAAAATTTCAATGATTTTAAAAATTATTTCAAATATTGCTGCCTTTGTGTTTAAAAAAAATCAGTCAAGTAAAATTACACAGCTTTCTAACTCTAAGATCCCTCTTTTCATTGTGACAAAATATCGGTAAAAGTGTTTGTGCAAGCCAAATTTTAAGAGTTAAATGAGTTTAAAAACTGGCATTAGAAAATCAGATACTAGAAATTAATAATGCATCAGCAACACTGTCATTCTCTCATACTTTCAGGATGAAAGATCCTTGCAGTTTTTAAGCAATGCCAACCTTCAGGAATCATTTTCTCAGAGTAAATTATCAGTGGTATGAATTAGTATCAATATAAATTTCTGTCAAAAGCCCTGAAATGAAGCCTCTACTTGTAAGGTCATTCTTATAATTCACAATTGAAAATATTTAACAGTGTCATCTTGCTGTAATAGTAAGGTTAATTAAAATACCATTTCCACTCATCTGTACCTGCTAAGCTTGTTAAAATATTATTTTTACAAATTCACATTTTGTTAATTTCTTACAGCATGGGTTGTAGAGAACCCTTTTGATACTGAAATTTAAAATCATCATGCTGTAAAACCAGACTCTGTGACAAGCAGCTGGGAAGAGATTTTCTACAAACTCTTTTTAGTTTAATCTGTTTATACTTCTGGGAGTTACCTACACCCATGGGCATATCTGGTGCAAAGTGTGCAGTTTCTGGAATGGCTACCATGGAGGTTGTGTGATTACACAGTCTAGAGCCTCTGGGTTTGCCTTGCCACTACCTCAGTTCAGGTGAGAGAGTTCAACATCACCAAGTGAGCCAAATCAACAAGCTATTAGATCCAACAAGGCCTTTCTCCTCAAAGATATGTTTTTATATGTTAACATCCAGAAGTATAAACTCTGATTTACACTTCCCCATAAACTGTTTTCAAAAGATCTTCTGTTGGCTAGGGTCAGCTGCCTACACACTATGGGCTAATGCTGGCCACGACCTGTTTCTGTATGGCCTATGGGCTAAGAATAATTTGTACAATTTTAAATGTTAAAAAAAATCAAAAGAATAGTGTTTTGTCATGTTAAAATTAACATTTCTGTGCCCATAAATAAAGTTTTCTTGGAAAACAGCTATATTCTTCATTTGCATATTTTCTGCGGCTGCTTTCACTCTACAGCAAGAGGGTCTTTGCATTGTGCAATCTCCAATACTTCCCCTGAGCAACAAAATGCACTAGGCCCTCAAGCTCTTTTAAAGGAAACCACGCTTTCCCCTGAATTCACTAATTTCCTTAGGACTTTCTCAAATCCTGGGATTTTATTCTCTCATATAGCAATTTCAAAATGTTGGGAGAGGATGGGAAGGTGGCAAGGGGTGTTACTTGAGAGTATCATTTCAAGATTTCTCCCCAACTCTCTTATTGAACAAACAAAACAACCTGACCTTCAACTGCACCATCTTTCTTCACTCCAGTCATTCTTCTTCATTCATGGATAACTTTTGCCACAAAAATCCTAACCCTGGCTGATGCTTACTATCCACGTGCTATGCACACACCAAGAAACTTGGTGCTCCTGGAGAAATCACACAAATGACCACATCACCATTAGTATTACTCATAGTCACCAAACTCCATGGTCCTTCAATACTGCCCATTCACTTCTATTTCATTTGTTTGGTCAAATATCTCTTCTACTTACCATAATGAATATTTTAAACCATCCCTGCTCTCTACCCAGCCTCCCCTTCTCTACTTCCTTCTTTATTTTTGGCAGATGGGGTGGCCTTATGGCCTAACATCAGACAGAAAATTGAAGCCTCATCTTCCTGCTACCAAAACTACAAGTCTATCTATGTCTTTTTTTTTTTAAAGATTTTATTTATTCATTTGACAGAGAGAGACAGCCAGCGAGAGAGGGAACACAAGCAAGGGGAGTGGGAGAGGAAGAAGCAGGCTCCCAGCGGAGGAGCCTGATGCGGGGCTCAATCCCATAACACCGGGATCACGCCCTGAGCCGAAGGCAGACGCTTAACGACTGAGCCACCCAGGCGCCCCTATCTATTTCTATACCTATTCTCTCCTTTTCCCTCTAGTTGGAAGAGTCCATGCTCCTATCTCAGGCCAATATTCCACCTACGCTTTCAATTATGTTTGTTTTCAACTTTTAAAGTAGTATATATTATCCATCATTTCTTCTCTTTCATATATATTCAACTACTCCTTCTAAATGAGATTTTTCCTACTGGCATTTAAACACGACTAAGCCTATCCTATCTTAGAAATTAAATTAAATTTTTTAAAAAAAGTATGTGTAATTCTAGAAAAGGAAATTTCTACATAAAACTGTTTTTACTTCCAGAGCACTAATTTATACTGACCTTAGGAAATAAAATAAGAAAATCTCTTCATATTTGTAGCAATTCTCTTAGTGGCCTACCAAATATTCATTTTTTTGCCTCATCCTTGCTGTCCTGATTTTGTTTAGAGGTCCCCTTTTCCGCTTCGGACTCAAAGTAGACTAGAGTTATCTTGATTGATCTAGGTCAATCATGGTGGTCCCATGCCTCTTGTCAGTTTGGGAGTAGGTACATAATCTAGTTCTGCCAATGAGACATGAGAAAGGGCTTCTGGGAAAGGCTCCATCATTCATAGGGAAGAGACAGTCCTTTTCTGCCACTGGCCAAAACTGTACCTGGCTGTGCAGCAGCTATCCTGTTACCAACATGTGAAAGAGCATAAAATCCAGAAAATTTAAAAAAACATAACTGGGGGGCACCTGACTGACTCAGTTGGGGGAGCATGCAACTCTTGATCTTAGAGTCATGAGTTCAAGTCCCTTTTTGGGTGTAGAGATTACTTAAATAAATAAAACTTTTTAAAAAATGTAACTGGAATCCTATCATGCTATGCTTAAAACTGTCCTGCTCCTGGATTTCTTGCTTCCTTTTTGCTTAAGTCTGTTTAAATCAGGATTCTCTGTTATTTGCAGCTATCATCCTATTCTATTAGTTAATAGAAAAAAAAATTTTTTTGGCCCAGGTTCTTCAAATGAAGAACATTGTTTCAACTAACTCAATGGGTATTTGTATAGCAAATAGATTACAACAGTATTCACTATATAAACCTAAGAAGCAAATCATTTAATTAAGAACGCAGAGAAAATTTTTAAAAGAAATTTAGCAAGCTGAAAACTGTGAAAATTAATGGATAATTATGAAATTAATTCACTGGATTACTAAAAATATTTCACCTCTGGCAATTAATTGTACTTGTTCGGTAGAAGAGAATACAATTTATCATGAATATTTTGAAAAAGGGAATCTGCTTTTACAGATTTTTTTTTGCTAAGTAAAAGACTGTCAAATACATTGTGAATTTTCAAAGAATTAAAATGCAATAAAATGTACTAAGCATAACTCTCTGCTAAGACCAATATTTTATAATGACTTATAATAAAAATTATGATCATTATTTCAACATGTAGATGCCAGGAGATTGGGATGAATTTGTACACATCTTATTAAATAACTTAAAGGTACTTTTCTGAATAAATCCTGGAAATAAATTTACTGGCCAGTTGTCTTTTTTTCATAAAAGTGGGTGACAGAATGCATGCCAAATCTAGTTATTTGCTGTCACTAATAATGAACATCACTATGATTTGTAAAAGCAATTGTTTCTGATAAATTTGAAATGTAGGTGTTTTGACATTTTATTATTAAAATGTGAATGAGAAGTAGATAACCAGAGGAGATTTTCCAAATAATCTATTAATACATACCCTTTAGATATTCTATCTTTAATTGATCTCTTCTTAAATAGCCCAGATTACTTTAAAATGTTTATAATGCTAATCATACTGTTACTTGCTTTTTAAAACTATTATTTTGACGTACAATTTACATGAAATAAGCTGTACCTATTTTAAGCGTACAGTTTAATGCAGGTAGAAAAAATGTATCTGGGGTGCCTGGGTGGCTCAGTTGGTTAAGCGTCTGCCTTCGGCTCAGGTCGTGATCCCACGATCCTGGGATCAAGCCTCATGTCGGACTCCCTGTTCAGCGGGGAGTCTGCTTCTCCCTCTGCCCGCCTCCCCACACTCGTGCTCTCTCTCTCTCTGTCAAATATATAAATAAAATCTTTAAAAAAAAAAAGAAAAAGAAAAAAACATATCTGTGTAACCACCACCACAATCAAGATATAGAGTAATTCCCTTACTCTCCAAAATTTCTCATGCTCTTTCACAATCACTATTCAGTACACGTGGCCCCAGGAAACCACTGAACCCTGTCTTTCACTAGAGAAGTTTTGTCTGTTCTACAATTTCACATAAATGGAATCATATAGCAAGTATTATTTTGTATCTGGCTTCTTTCATTTACCACGATATTTATTCTTTTTTATAGCTGAAGAGTATTCCTTCGTATGGATATAGCACAATTTACTCATTTGTGTTTTTTTTAAGGATTATAAATTTATATTTTTATTAAGTCAAAAACTAACAATGTGGTATTAAGTTTACATGTAAACAAAGTTTTCACAGAAACCTAACACATGCCTAAAAAGATTTTACAATGGAGTTCTAGATGCAGACCTAGATGATGTCAAGAACTAATGGATCTCATGAGTCAAGACAGCGTTTCGGGTATTAGTTAATTTTCAGGATTAAAAATATTTTTGTTTTGTTTTATGTTTTAAAGTGAACCACTGCCCCGGGATGAAAGTTTAATCTTCTGATACCAGGGATTTTTAAATCATTCAACTCTTGAAGTGATTTAGTGAACTTGTGCTGTCAGTGACTGAACCCTGCCACCAGTGATTTCAGAGTTCAAAGTTCAAATAACAGGCCTCCAGAGTTTTCCATCCTAAGACCAGGGGCCCTTAACTTTCCCTACTCTCCCACCTTCTATACCACCTTCTTCCCCTCCCCAAATACCTCAGCCAGTGGCTTGGGTGGACAAGCTGATGTTTAAAACTTCTTAATTGGAAAAGAAAGGGTCTTCTTATCAATATCAAGAATTAGCACCTTTAAGACAGAACCACCTGCCTATGTATTTGTTCCAATAAGATTTTCCCTCTTCAACCAGTTTCCGTCCCCAAAATGGCAACTTCGGTAACTTATTAACTGGCTTAGTTCTTTACTGGGAACAGCATTAAGCTCAGGCAGGGAACACCTGGGCTTATGTGTCAGGCATTCACAGCTTTCAAACAGTCTCTCACAGTCTTCATTTAGGCTGCCAATGACTTTTTTTGAAAAGATAAAATATTGCGGACACAGAACCGAATCACCACTAGTTTATTCTTTCCATTGCTTCACCATATCCCCAATCAGACCCCAAATTTTAACAAAAATGATCCTACCCATTTCTGTTCCTTCCCATCCCCATCCCTCCCAATCCCAAATAATACACCAGAAATAGCCAAAAACTACACATGGTACACTATAAAAATGCAGAGTTAACACTATTGGTTGTGGGTTGTGCAGATGCACTTTGAAAATCTACATTGTCTTTTGCTCTCCCATACACCCATTCTGTAAATTACGTCCATCATGGAACGCCCTTTGCCTTTCTCAGCAAAGCACAGAATGGGTCATCTTGCAGCACTTCTCCTCCTTCGCCTTCACTGGGATGGGTATGTGCAAACTACACAGCATGGAAAGGCTTTAAAGCACGTTGGCTGCTGTAGGGCACAGAAATGACACTGACTCTTCAAAGGACATCTTCTTAAGCCACCTCTATGGTGTCAAGACAAGTAGAACTCCTTCTCTCCCCACTTGAAACCCACAGTCAGATGTGACAGGGGAGTTAATTCTTGTCATCTTTTTTGCCATCATCCTCCAAGGAGTAAGAATGCCGTATCAGTTTTTTCTCAATGAAAGATATGACCACTTGTGGGCACATGCCATTGGCTTCCGTGGCAGGGACTAGGTCAGCCTCATCAGAGTTTTTCTATTTCATCAGGAACATGAGTTCTCCACTGGAGTCTTTAGCTCCAATAATTCTTTCTGGATCCAAATCCCGGGTAAAGCCTCACGGCTTTTCTGGCTCTTCTTTCTTCTGCTTTGGTTTGCTCTCTACTCCCTTATCTTAAGAACCAGACTCAGCTTTGTGCTTGCCTCCCTGATTTACCTGTTTCATGTGCTGTTTTCTGTGACTGTAGAAACTTAGCAATGAGATCAGGGCAATCCAGGTTCTCTTCTGACTCCCATGTGTTACTCTCATCAGAGAACCCCTTCCACTGTAGGAGGTACTCCACTTTGCCCTTTACCATTTGACTGTCAAGAACTTTATCCATCGCATAGTCCTCTTTCTCCTCATCTAGCACCCCCTCCACTTACTTCTTGTTTTGCGTCATTCCCATAGTGCCTGCCAGCTTTCTGGTTTAAAGGGTGATGCTGCTGAGAGCGGTACCTAAAAGCCAGAGTGGAATTCAAATAGAAGGGCGCCTGGGTGCCTCCGTTGGTTAAGTGTCTGCCTTCTGCTCAGGTCATGATGAGGGTCCTGGGATAGAGCCCCACGTTAGGCTCCCTGCTCAGCAGGGAGTCTGCTTCTCCCGCTGCCCCTCCCCTCTGCTCATGCTCTTTCTCTCTCTCTCTCTCTCTCTCATAAATTAATAAAATCTTAAAAGAAAAGAATAATTTGCCCCAATATGTGTGGGTATATTTCTGAACTCTATTTCTTCCTCTGCTTTTTCTGTGTATCCTTATGCGAATACCATTATATCTTGATTACTTTATAATAAATGTTAAATTCAGGTAGTGCAAGTCCTCCAAATTTAGCTATTCCTATAATTCAGGAAGCTTTCGTTGAGCTTCCTGGATCTGTGGGTTGACATTTTTCAGGAACTCAAAAAAAATTCTGGTCATCACTTCTTCAACTATATTCTCCCTCTCTCCAGTCTTTCTAGGGCTCCAATTTTATATCTATGAGACTGCTTGATATTAACCCACAAGTTACTGACACTCTGTCCTTTTTTTCAGCCTTTTCCTTTTTCTTCTCTACACTTCAGTTTGGATAGTTCTTATTGCCCTGTTTTGAAGTTCACTGATCTTTTCTTCTCTAATGTTTAATCTGCTGTTAAACCCATCTGGTGGATTTTTTTTCCTGTTAAGAAATTGCATTTGTCAGGTCTAGAACTTCCATTGGTTCTATTTTTAGTTTCCATTTCTCTTCATATAATATTCATGTTTTTCTTTAATTCCTTGACATATTTATAATAGTTTTCAAAATGTCTTTTACTGGGGCGCCTGGGTGGCTCAGTCAGTTAAGCGTCTGCCTTCAGCTCAGGTCATGATCTCAGGGTCCTGGGATGGAGCCCCATATCAGCCTCCCTGCTTAGCTAGAAGTCTGCTTCTCCCTTTCCCTCTGCCCCTCCCCCCTGCTCATGCATGTTCTCTCTCTCAAATAAATAAATACAATCTTTTTTAAAAAATGTCTTTTACTATTAAGTCTATTTGGGGGGTCTGTTTCTATTGAATTTACTTTTCTCCTGGATAATGATTACCTTTTTTGGGATCTTTGTGAATTTCCCACATGTTTAACAAAATCTCTCTCCTCTGACATGTCAAAACACAAATGTATCCCTACCCGAGGCATACTTCCATAGTTATTTCCTTTTCGCATCTCCATCAGTTGTTTTCCCTGGTAGTTAGTTGTTTATGCCAAGCCTTATGGAGTTCACCCTGTGCATGAACAACCTAATATTTAGCCAAGGATACAAGGGAACCCCAAGCAAATTTTGGGAACTATTATCTAAGTAGTTCCTTCATTTATGGCATTTCACAGAAAATTCCAGTCATTTCCACCTCCTACTACTTTGATGTCTTTCTCCTCAGCTTGTAGAGACCACTTCGCTTTTCTTGGATTTTCTCTCCTTATACCACAGTTCAAAAATTGCCTCCAGGTATAAAGATCGGGTACATTGTAGGACTCACTTCAACTTTTCTTCTCTCAAGCTTGACTTCTCATTATGTAATGTCTAAAAATCATTGTTTCATATATTTTGTCCAATTTCAGTTGTTTAAAATGGGATGGCTAGTCTGATACTAGTTATTCTGTTATGACTGTAAACAGATATCTCACATATTTGCATGGTTATATTAACTCGTTTTTAAGTGAGGACACATAGGAATTAAAATGTAATAAAAAGAATATTTGTGGCACTTTCCCATAATGAAAAAAATTTGAAGTAGGAAAATGGGTTCTAGTCCTAGCTATTCCAGTTGACCCACTTTGGATAGGGCAGCTAACTTCTCTAAGTCTGTTTTCTGAGTTGCTTAATTAGATGATTTCATAAAATCTGTGATCTTAATGTTAAAGATTATCTGTCCTTAAGTATCATTTGTAAAGTAAATAAATCTGCAAACTGAAAATTCTCATTTGCTTTTATTTCAGCTGAGGAAATTCACATTCTCACCCCCCACACTTAGGATTTTATTCAAGAAAATAAATTCTGATTACCAAATAATTACTTATAAGATTCTAAAATAATCCAATTGTATAACTCTGAAATTAACAATAAATAGAAGACAATTGGCTATCCATGGCCTCTTGAAAATAAACTCCAGTATCAAATTCCATATTTAAAAAAAAATCTGCTTTCATATTAAATCTGATATTAATCCTTGGTCTGAACACTAGACTAATTTTTAAAACAATAATAGTATCAATGAGTTTTTCCTCATCTATTATAAAAAGCTCTTCAAAGAACTTCTAACATACTAATTATGCATGACCTCCCATGTCGGAATCCATGGTGAGCATCCTTAATCAAATTTACTCCAGGTGCTCCTTTTTGAATCTCTTAAAATGTTCCCTAAATTCCTTTATCCACGCTATTGGAAAAAATCTCTGCTGTTATAGTTACTGATCTGTCTGTGAACATCCCATAATAATGCTATTATGTTGCTTTTTTTTTCAGCTGAATTGTACGTTTTAAACTTGAACATTTTCTTGAAGGCTTTTTGTGTTTAGGCTTACGGAGTTATTTTCCCAATTAACAAACGTGAGCATCATGTGTCTGGATATTCCTTTGATTTAAGGGTATCCGTGATTTATTTATACCTTGACAGTCATACATAAGATATTCTCTTAATCCTTATGTGGTTTTTTAGTAGTAACAGGATAAAGTAACTAATGAAATATGTTTACATACAATGTTAAGGGAATGTTTATTTCTTCTAAGTCAGAGTTGCCACATGGCCTACTCCCGGCTAACTTGTAGAATTTTTCCTCCTCCTGATTTCTTAATTCCCTGCATTAGTGCTAATCTAGCAACTAGTGATCTAATTTCCCAAAACCTAATTTCTATGTCATACGACTTCTTTTCTTTCTCATAAACCACATAAGAAGTATAGGAAAACAAACAAGGAATCTATGAAGATTTTCATTAATTAGTAAATTTAAAGTTTTAGAATATCAAACAGGAGTTCTCAAACTTAGTGGGACTAGGAATCATCTGGACACATTTGTTGAAGTTCAGATTCCCAGGCCCCACACTCTGGAGATTCTTAATTCAATAGGCTTGGAGTGGGGGCCAACAGTTTGAATTTTTAAAACATAGTCCAGAGGATCGTGATGCAGGTATTCTGTGGACCATACTTTGAGAAACACTGAAGGCCCTTTCTCTGCAATAAGTATGTTATGTCTTCAGATGACAGAAAAAAACATTTTGTTCTTACTCAAGTAGATTGAAACCTTGTTTTCCAAATCAGATGTACAAATCCCAACACATTGGACAAAGCAATCCACCGGGAAAGGAAGAAGATATTAGAATTATCTTTTCACCTAAAAAAATCAGCTTTATCAATGTTAAATAAAAGATTGATACTTGGCATTTTAAGAAAGAGAGAGAGAATCAGAAAGGAGACTCCAGTAACAAAAATTCTGGGAGCCAGAGGAAAAATAAGTAAGTAGTAAATGATTTAGCAGGCCAGAAACTTCAAAACTGAAGCTAGTAGAAGTAAACTTGCTTTGTATTGCAAAACCCCAGAAAGGCTCTCGCAAATTTGAGCCATCAGATACCTCTAAAAAGTAGGCTGAATATAAGTTGACTATTTCTATAAAAAGCAGTTAAATCCCTCAAACCCTCCCTGAACACAAAGCATTCAGGTAACTATACTTCTGCCATCAGAAGAGAAGATGAGATGGGGTGCCTGGGTGGCTCAGTCATTAAGCGTCTGCCTTTGGCTCAGGTCATGATCCCAGGGTCCTGGGATCGAGCCTAGCATCGGGTTCCCTGCTCGGTGGGGAGCCTGCTTCTCCCTCTCCCACTTCCCCTGCTTGTGTTCTCTCTCTCGCTGTCTCTCTCTGTCAAATAAATAAATAAAATTTAAAAAAAGAAAGACGAGAGATTTGGAGTCTGGAGAAGCTAAACCACAGGACCTCTGAAATCAGAGGCACCAGGCAGAGCTGAGAAAGAGGGCAGTTTACTGAAAAGAGGAAAATTAAATGAAAATCTACATACTGAAAGTGTAACTCTTGGTCCCTTCTCTACTTGACTATGAGATTGCTCAAATTGGCGGATTCTAGCTGGAGAAACTGATCCGCCCCAGAGTAAAGACAAACACTGACAATTTCCCACTCCCCCCCACCCTAAAGAAAAAGCCTCGTCAAAACACAGTCCAATGCAACTCATGCCTCAATAAGATGTCCCTATGCTCAAGAGCTTTTCAATTGGTGTTGAGCTCTTCACTCTTAAATATTGATGGAAGATAAACCATCTTTAATAAAACTTTGAAACATGAAAGACAGAAAACAAAAACAACAAACAAAACAAATACTTAGAAAACAGAGACAGTGCAGGAAGCAGAAGCAAAAATATTCATTGGGTGAGAAGGTAAAGATAAGGAAATCACTCAGTAAGAAAATTGGAAGTTCAGTTCAGAAGATCGAACATATAAAAATAGGAGTTCCACAATATCAGAACAGAAGAAGAAAAGAATAGAAGATATTGTCAAAGAAATAATTCAACAAAATTTCTCAAAAAAGAAGGGTGAGACTTCAGACTGAAAAGACATACTGAGTATCTAGCACATCTTGGAAAAACTTTCGAATACTCAGAACAAAGAGATAATTCTAAATGTTTTCGGAGGGGAAATATTACAAGCAGTTTACCTACAAAGGATGAAGACTCAGTATGGTTTCAGATTCTCAATAGCAACACAGGAAACAAGAAGCAATGGAGCAATACCTTTAATATTGGGAGGAAAGAATGATTTCCCAAGATCTCACAAAATTTATCTCCAATGTTCTTTTCTTTTTTTTTAAGATTTTATTTATTTATTTGACAGAGAGAGAGCAGGAGAGCACAAGCAGAGAGAGCAGCATAGGGAAAGGGAGAAGCAGGCCCCCGCTGAGGAGGGAGCCCTGTGTGGGGCTCAATCTCAGGACACTGAGCTGAAGGCAGTTGCTTAACCAACTGAGCCACCCAGGAGCCCCATACACGTTCTCTTTCTTAGAAAGCAATGGGAATATGTGTCTAATAGAGTGAATGAAGACAGAGGAAGATTAGAGAAGTAGGAGAGAGGGATCCAATAGAGGAGAGAGGGAAAGGTAATCCCCAGGTTGATTGTGAAGGGAGATCCCAGGATATACGTTATAGAGAACAATCAAACCAAATTGGATCGAGGGGACAGGGCACTTTTTCATTGTTTCATTCATTCATTATCTTTTTCATTGTTTTCTTCACCATTGCAATCTCATGCCATTTATGATATTACATAGAATACCAAGAAAAAAAATAAGATAAAACTATTAAGTGCTGAGAGAAAAAATAAAGATTTCTCATAAAGGAGATCTAGATAATAAAATAATCAATACAGTTAATGCCACTTCTTTGACAATGACTCTAAGAGATAATTGATGGAAAATAAAACTTACCTACCACCACAACACTAACCTTAAAAAGTTATGTCTCTGGAGCAGATATTTTTCATTTTCCATTAACTTTGTATCTTGTACCCAGAAATTTGTCTTAATACCTTTTCAACCCCTGGATACATATGTTTAGCCTATACCTCACAGTAGCAGGTGCTGTGTAATTATTAAACCATACCAAGTCATTCTAAAACCATCTGATTCAAGTTTCAAAGAGATGGGCCATAGTTGGGATATCCCGAGTTTAGCGAAGAAATATATCACTCTGGCCCTCATTTCAAACTTCTTAATCACTTAACCTTTTAAAATAAGTAAATGGATTTCCTTCTGATTTTGCACTTAAGATTAAAATATAGTCATTTACTCATGGCTCCATTCTGAGCTCAGAGAAGACTTTTATGCCTTAACTAACTTACTTTACTACCATCTTCAATAATTTTCTCTTTATCCCACTGCAATAGCCTTCACCATATTAGAGTCTTTTACATCCTATTCCAGTTTTTTATTACTTCATAATAATCTAAAAATAGCTTCTAATCCCTGACATTCCCAATATTTTATCATAAAAGAGAAAATAATTTGTGTTTCTCCTATGACCTCGCCACTTTTTTATACTGACTTGGTAGTTAATCTATAAATATGGCATTATCTTGTGATTATCAACAAAACTTTCAAAATTTAAATTTTATTTACAAAATAATTAGCTAGCATTACTTTTTCCCTTCAAAAAATTCTACTGATACTCAGGGCCAGGATTCTGTTGCCTCCCATCCTTCACCTTGTTTGTATAAATGGTATTTATTTATTAAGTACTTTTTATTTGAAGTATAATTGACATACAATGTTATATAGTTTCAGGTGTACAACACAGTGATTTGACAATTCTATACATTATGCAGTGCTCACCATGATAAGTATAGTTTCCATCTGTCATCGCACAAAGTTATAACATTATTATTGACTATTTTCCCTATGCTATATTAAAAATGATATCTAATCAAATATTTACAAATATGCTTATTACTGAATCATGTCCTGAGTTTTATAAATTGTGAAAATTCTTTAAATTTTACAAATTGTGAAAATTCTTTAAATTTTACAAATTGTAAGGAGAAAAAAAGTAAGCTAAAGAATTACTTGATCATCCAGTTTTAAATAAATTGCTCTCAAAAGTCAAAAAGCAAAATAGCAGTGACATTTTTACTTATACTCAACCTTTCATCTAAGAACATGTAATCTTTATGAGTGACTATTACTCCCATTTTACCGCCAAGGCATAGAATTACAAAGATTGAACCAAAGTGAACTCAAGAGGTTATCTAATATAGCTTCTATCTCCAAGAATGACTGCATTTTAACAATCCAAGAGATATGTCCATCTTCTCTAGTTTTCAAAATCCCCAGGGAAGATGTTACAACTTGCCTTAGCAATTTACTCTGGTGTGTAATATCCCTTGTTTTACTCATAATCCAAATCTGAAGATAAGAAGGAAATAAAATCTGGTTTCCTAGATTCTCAGTAAACACTTACCCAGTTGTGGTTATAAAATAACCACAAAAATAAGAAGATAAAGAAATACATATTTCAATAAGAACAATTTCTAGTATCTAGTCAACTATTCACCTGTTTCAAGCAAGAGTCATTTTGAAAATACCCCGAGATAACAAAATGATTTATACCTATCTTGATTTCATAATAAATCTCTCCCTTTAGTAAAAGAAACAATTTCTAACTATTAGATGTATAAGTCCTAAAGATAAGAATAGCATATATTTATTGGGAATTTTCTGGGTGCTGGCACTCCATGCATAATATCATTTGAATTTTCATATAATTTCTGTGGGGTAGGCACTATTCTTATTCCGACTTTTTGGATGAGGAAATGGAGGCTTGGAGAAGATAAGGTGTCCAAAGTCTCATAGATTCAATGACAAAGCCAGGATTAAAACCTAGACAGTTTGGTTATGTTTCACTGTCTCTCTAATACATATTTAATACATTTTAGTTGTTAGTATTAGGCTGCTTTAAGATTGGTTGAAAAACCCTTCTCTGTAAAAAAAAAAAAAAATTTTTTTTTCTTCAAACTCCCATTAGTTCCTCCATATTTTTATCAGATCAAAGATGATCTGAAAAATACATGCACCCCCCCCTAAAAAACCTGCATTTATATGACAAAATTTGTTTCTTAAAGTTTGCTTGATTGTTCCATGATTTTTCTTAGACCCATCTAGATTTGCTTTTAAAAATGCATACGGATTTTTTTAAAGGAATCTTAGTTATTTTGGACTTTACTTACTCATGCCAGAAGAAGAGGTTCTTCTAGGTCTTATTATTTTTATCTTTTTTTCAGATTTTATTTATTTATTTATTTGAGAGAGAGAGAGAACACAGTGGCGGGGAGGGCCAGAGACGGGGGGAGAAGCAGGCTCCACACCGAGCAGGGAGCCTGATGCAGGACTCTGATCTCAGGACCCTGAGATCATGACCTGAGCCCGAGGTAGATGCTTAACTGACTAAGCCACACAGACAACCCTAAATCTTATCATTTTAAAACGAAAAGGATATTTTAGATTTGAAGTTAGATTAGATTGGCTTCAATCTAAATATTTTATAAAATATTATAACCAACTAGAATGTTCTCTAAGTATAAGCATATCTTTTAACTAGGTAAATAGCCAACTATATATTAGCCAAAGAAATCTCACTGCTTTACTAAGGTAATTTATGTTGTTCTAAACAGCTGAAGTTTTTGCATTCTTTATAATACCTTCTTAATATTTCACTTTATTAGTTGACACTGATATTTAAAAGAAAAAACTAACACATTTCAAAAGCCATGAAAACTTTGAAATTTAATTTATACTTTAATATTTCATACAATATTACCTTTTTCACTGTTTCCTTTCCCACTGTAATCTCATGTCCATCTTGCCCCATGCCATTCTTAAAGAACAGAATTCGGACTGAGGTCTTCTCAGTAAGTTCCTTCATTCTAACAGAAAGAACAGGCTTGGTTTTCTGTCTTTTAACATCAGTAGGAAGCATCAGCCCATTCATTGTCCATGTTACTTTCTTCATTAACAACAGATGGTCTAGAAGAGAATTTTTTTTTAAGTCAAGTCAATATTTGGCTTCAAAACTAGAAATGGACACATCATACTTCCCCTCTCCCTCTTACCTATATCATATACACTGGCCAGTCTCCATTTAGATGCTGGTTTTCTGAAATGCTACCACCAGCTTCCCACTAACCGTGACATAAGCTGTAGCAAGCTGTCTGCTCTGATAGCCTGCATAAATCATCATTTCTGAAGGGAACAGATGTTCAGGGTATGAAAGAGTAATACCACAATTTAGTCCTAATTAAAATTCACCTTAGCATGCCTCTATCACTGATCAGATGCACTGGGCTGAAAGGGTCCATTGAAAGGGTCCAAGGTCCTTTGCTTACTATAAAACAATATGGGTCCTGAACTTCTGTGTTCTTCAGGGTTGGGAAAATGCTTTTTTCTCCTTAATATGATTTATTATCCAAGTTGTTTTAAAGATGATGACCTCCAAATAGTAACCTTATACATGATTCTTCTCCTATGACTAGACTGAAAGTGCCTTCTAGGACATCTTTGGTGAGAGATACAAAATATTTCACTAAAAGTGAAAACCAGCTCTGCATTAACAGTTTACTTTGACCTATACATTTTCAAAGATGTGTGCAGGAATTTAAGTTCCAAAACTCCCACTCATATTAATGGGAGTCAAACTAAATTACTATGTATGACTTTAAAAATGTAAGGTTAAGAACAGAAGTGTAGTACATTGCATAGTAAGGTTGCTATCAGCATTTCTCTCCTTCCAAAAGGTTTCATTTCATAAATAAATAATTTACCCCTGGGTTACTTTTTTATTTGTGCATTCAATTTATTTTAGATATTTTCTTTTCACATAAATTAGAAAATTTATGTGATTTTACAATTACAGAATTACAGTGATCCCTCCCTCATCGGCTCTATATTTGTCCTAATGAGAGAAATAAAATTTTATTTGCATACAATTGAAAATAGCTGCATTTGTTTGCCCAAATTTTTAAATAACCCTTCTCTATTAGCACTTACCTTGAAAGATGCATGGCCTCTTTGACCTAAAATGGTGCTTTACATAAAATATGCAAATATTGATATGAAACACAAGCAAATAGTTCTGGGGACTCAAGTCCCAGAATGGCTACATTAAATGTTAAAAAAACAAAAACATTGTCTTTCTCTCTCTTTCTCTCTTGTGTACATACTCACACACATATACATGCAAGCATACATATACAGTAGGTAGAAATATGAGCAAAACTTGCAGAATAAACTAAAACTAGATTATAGATATGAGTAAGTCTTTAAAAAGAGAAAAATATTTTTACAGAAATTACTGTTTTGTCATTTTGTAATCTAAAATTCATAGGAATTAGAAAAATAAGCTAGACATTAATGAGTTCATATATGACCAAAAGAACAGAAAACAGGCACCCAAATAAATACACATGCCAATGGATGAATGGTTAAACAAAATGTAGTATATACATACAATGGAATATTATTGGGCAAGAAAAGAATGAAATACTGATATATGCTACAATGTGGATGAACCTCAAACCATTATGAGTTATAATTCTCTGATTTCTTTCCTATAAAGTAGCTAGTGGTCACCACTCCACTACCTGAAGATTAAATATTTTATATGTTAAAGTACCTAAAGCATTGAAGGTACTCCATAAATACTGGCTTCTTCCCCCACAACCCAGAAATTCTATACTTATTATGAAGGATTAGAGTATTTTAATTGTTACATCAGTCACGGTCCAACCAGAGAAACAGAATCCACTACTCAGAGTATTTGAGCAGAGGAGACTGACTATAGGGAATTGGTTATGTAAAGATGGCGAAGCAACCAAAGGACAATGAGGCAACCCAGAGATTGGAAAGAGCAAGAAACCACTCGCACATTGGAGTGCCTGGCTGGCTTAGTCAGTAGAGTATGAGACTCTTGATCTCAGGGTTGTGAGTTTGAGCCCCATGTTGGGTGTAGAGATTACTTAAAAATAAAATCTTAAATAAATAAAAAAAGAAACTGCTCCCCCCAAGACCACAGGGAGGAGGCATTACAGGTGCCCAGGTTTAGAGAATCTTACCAATAAAGGGTTTTTCCCTTTGCTGACTGAGACTAGGTCAGGATTAGGGTGAGACAAGTGAAGAGTCAACAGTGCAAAACTGAAAGGCGCACACTCAGTTGTACAAGTGCACAAACCTCAGTTAAGCACCTCCTTCAATTCTGTCCCATAGATTCATCACTCATCTTAACTGAGTCCCAGCCTGGTTTCTCTCTTCTCTACGTAGACTCCTTAAATTCCACTAAAATAATACTATTAGCCGGACACTGTTTTATATGATTTATAGATATTAACTCATGAAGTCCTCTCAACAAGCTTATGAGGTAGAAAATATCATTATCTTCATTTACAGGTGAAGAAACTGAGGCACAGGGGCGCCTGGGTGGCGCAGTCATTAAGCGTCTGCCTTCGGCTCAGGGCGTGATCCCGGCGTTCTGGGATTGAGCCCCACATCAGGCTCTTCTGCTTGGAGCCTGCTTCTTCCTCTCCCACTCCCCCTGCTTGTGTTCCCTCTCTCGCTGGCTGTCTCTCTATGTCAAATAAATAAATAAAATCTTTAAAAAAAAGAAAAAGAAAAAAAAGAAACTGAGGCACAGAGAAGCTAAATAACTCGAGCAAGATCTTGGCAGGTGGTTGCACCAGGATATGAATTTAGTTCTAGAAACTGTACTCCTTTAAAAAGAGAGAGAGAGAGAGAGATTTTATTTATTTAAGTAATCTCTACACCCAATTGGGACTCAAATTCACAACCCAGAGATTAAGAGTTGCATGTTCCACTGACTGAGCTACCCAGGCACCCCTACACTATTTGACTCTACCATATATTTTATGCTGTTATCTCAAACAGAATTTCACATCTTTCCACACAAATTGGACATACTCTTCACATTTCTTATTCTTATCAGTGTTTCTACTTCTTTCACAGTTGTCCATTATCTCAGGGAGATCTTGAACCCTTACCTCCTAATTTCTCTCCAACCAATTGCTTAGTCATTCAATGATATTTTCTGGGTGTCCATTCATCAATGTTTCAGGATGATAGTTATGAAAAGGCTAGAATAACTTGTGCAGATTACAGCCTCTTAGGGAAAGATAGACAGTGGAAGGTCTCCCTGAAGAGAGAGAGTAGACATCTGAGTAGAGAGGCTTGCACAATGAAGTTAGTCGTGAAAATCTGGGGGGAAAGAGCATTCTAGGCAGAATAAAAATCAAGCACAAAGTCTCTGAGATGAGAATGAGCTTGGCATGTTTGAGAAAGAAAAAAAAAGGTTTGGATAGAGAGAGAATGTACAAGCCACAGAGGTAGAAAGAGGCCAGGCTGCATAGACCAGGATAAAGGGTTTGGATTTTACTCTGGATGTAAAGGGAAGCTACTGGAAGGTTCTCAGCAGGGTACTGTATGAAGAACAGACTACAGCAGGGAGTAGATGACACTGGTAGTCTCCCCAACCAAATTCCTTTTATCAGGCTAGTGCACCCAAACTCCACCTGCTGTGAGTCATGGCCTCTTAACACCTCACAACTGCATCCTTCTCCAGAGAAGTGTTCTTGGCTGAAAGGAACCAGTCCCCTAGCCAGGAAATGTCAAGTGATGGTCTCTAACCTCCTACCTAGGGGTCCAGCCCACAGCCAATGACTGACCAGCAGACATAATGGCTAGTCCCCTGGCCTTAAGGAGGGGCAACTCTTTGGTATGCTTCCCACTCAAACTGAGGCTAGACTTCAGCTGAATACAGGGCATCGTTGAACCTCTTCCTCTATTCTGTTGCTTCCCTCACGAAATCCCTTGTACAAAAATCCCCATGTCAGGCTCTGTTTCTAGGGAACCTGACCTAAGACAGTCAAAGAAGAGAAACCTAATTCTTGGCTATCTTTCTTCCCAGTAACTCTTAAAAGCATTATTCCTTTCCATTCTCAGCCAAAACCACCTGTCCATTTCCCTCTCAGTCTCCAATCATCTACAAGAGCTTCCTAATTGTATTTTATTTTCCTCCATTATATCTGACATCCTATACTCCAATTATAGCTGAATTTTCCCAAAACATCAATTTTATCATTGCCTAAAGAGAAAGTTCTTGGAACTAACTTTTGAAGTTTACATTAGTCAATCACCCAGTCTGTCAGGTAGTCAGCAAATACTTATTGAATCCATCTTATGTGTCAGACCCTATGCAAGGAATATGAAAAAGACCCATTCCCTCACTTAAATTTATGTTTAATAGAAGAGTTTACTGATAATCTGACACTATCCAAACTTACACGTCTTTATCTTTCCTAGTTTAAAGTACTTTTTTTACCTAAGCCAATCTGTTCATTATCCTTTGAGTATATACCAAGGGCATTTTTAAGTCCATTCTTCACCTATTCAGACTCAAATCCTTCTCAAGGTCCAGGTTAAGATCTTCCTTTAGTGCTCCAGCCCACAATGATCTGTCATCTCTCCAAATCCTTAGAGCACATGCAGTCTATACCACTTACCCATATATTCATTCATTCAGTAATGTTTGAGAACATACCACATTTCAGATCCTGTATTACATATTAAGGAAAGAGCATAAACAATCTGGAATTATGCAAATATTTTATAAACATAGATCCTATTTCTGCTTCCATGCTTAACCCCATAGAAGATAGGAATCAAGTCTGTATTTATTATTACTTTCCTCCAGGATATATGTAAGTTCACTGTGTATAGTATAATTACTAGATGTTAATTCTTCCTGTGATTTAAATGTTCAATTGATAAAATTTAATTTTACGTCACTTTATATAACATACCAGTTATGCAAAATATACTTTATTGCTATAATTTTCATTCTTTTTTTTTTTAAGATTTTATTTATTTGACAGAGAGAGACAGCCAGCGAGAGAGGGAACACAGCAGGGTAGTGGGAGAGGAAGAAGCAGGCTCCCAGCGGAGGAGCCTGATGTGGGACTCGATCCCAGAACACCGGGATCACGCCCTGGGCCGAAGGCAGACGCTTAACGACTGAGCCACCCAGGCACCCCACTATCATTTTCATTCTTTACATCCCCCCAGTATGAACCTAAATATGACTGATCTACTACCTTGATGCTCATTGATGACCACAACGGTAGAGAATTTCTTCAAGAAAAGAAGAAATCTTCCAAGGAAAACTAGTTGGCAAATGAAGGTCTAGCAGTGGAGTACACTGGAATAAACTCCAAGTATATTTAAGGTAAATGCTACATATTCCTCAAGATTAATTTGGGGGGGGGGTCATCTCTTTTAAAGACTCTTTTCTAGCGTGGACACCCTTCCCTTCTGCTCTTGTGTAGCTATCTACCACTGACACTCTCCCCCTGTGCCATCATCACCACTGTCTGCTTACGTAGGTAAATACACAATTCTTACCCAGTGCATATGGAGCAGGTGCTCAATAAGTGCTGCATGAATTAATAATAAGGCTACCTTTTATTCCCATATAACTTATTCTGATAAAAGGAATATATTCATAATTCTATTACCTGCAAACATCTAAGGACACTTTACTCACTTAAAAACATAGTCTAAAACAAAAAGAGATCATATTTGTGAAGTTTCAAATCAGTTTTCTGAAAGAACTCCTGATGGGCCTAGGAAAAGCATATAATATAGTAAATTTTAAAATATCATTTTTAACGTAAAATATTTACAGTTTCTTTAAAGATATTCTTCCTATTTTCTAGATCTTTGTTGACACTGAGAAACATGGAAAGACTATTGGAAATATATGAAATTTTTTATATAAATAAAGATGTTTAAATAAACTGGCAAAGAAACCTAATAAAATAGTACTAATGATGACTAAAATGTAGTAATAAGATATTAGAGAAGCAGCATAGACTAGTATTTAAAAGCATGGGTTCTGAAGCCAAACTCTGAAGCCAAATGGGAACAGTAATACTCATTCCCTTATTTGTTGTATGGATGGAAAGAATTTCTACAGATACAACACTTATGTACAAATATGAAACACAGTAAATGGTGACATTATTATTATCCTCATGATTTTCATCAAGAACTTAGCATATAGAGAGCAATGTGTTAAGTGCTTTATATACATCAACTCATTTTATCTTCACAACCTTAGGAGGTAGGTAACATTATCATCTCCATTTTATAGGCAAGGAAAATGAGAGCTGGAGAAATTAAGCCACTTGATCTCTATCATCCATCCATTAAGTGGATCAGAAATCAGACCCAGGTTGAATGATTTCAGAGCCTGCTATCTTAACCATGACACTGTAAAAAGTAATAAAAGAATTCTACTAGCTTAAAATGACTGGATTTCCCACACTTCTTATTTTCCCATATTCTACCATAGTCCCATCCTAGCACCACCTAAAAAGCAGCTGCCCTCAGTGCCTATAATTTGATCAAAACATCCTTATGAAAAGGTTTACAAATCTTCATGTCTGTTGTCAATCAGAACAGTCTGAAAAAGGTTTTTCAACCTTGGCAAGTATTACATTTCTTTGTTTTTGTTGTAAGGGCTGTCTTGTGCATTATGGAATGTTTGGTAGCATCCTTGGTCTCTGCCCATTGGATGCCAGCAGCACCTTCCCAGTTGGGATAACCAAAAATGTCTCCAGACATTACCAAATGTTCTCCAGGAGTCAAAATTACCTCCAGTTGAGAATCATTGCAATAAAAGATGTTGAGATAATCCCCCTCAGCAGAGATTCAGGGAGCTGTGAATAAGCCATTAGCATGCACCATGTCCTTTTCTGACTCCAAACTTTGACCATGCCCCTTTGGTGGGCTCTCTCTCTTTCTTCTCAACTGAGTGCCACCTCCTCAGGAACCTTTCTTTAATCTGTCTTTCTTTCAGGCTTTGCAACTTCATCTTTGGGCCCTCCTCTTATTAAGCATCTCCATTTTTGTATGTGTGTGTCCTTGTTAGACTTTGAGCATTTCAAGGGCATGGAATGTGTTTAAATCTGCATGCCTCTATTATCTAGCACACTGCAAACAAGTGGTGTTTGTTAGATATTTAACAAAATAATAAAAGTTGATCGTACATCTTTAATGTAAGGATTTAATCCCTGATTCATAGCCAGCACCTTAAATAGGGTTTATCACATAGTAAATATTCAATAAATATTTGTAGAATATTTGTCAAACATGTCAGATAAGAGCATGACTATTATTTCATTAGGTAGATACTAGGTAATATTTTCATTAAGTAGATATAAACTTCTGTTTTCTCTGTATTTGGGAAAAAATTACATTTTTATATTCATGATTCATTAGGTTTTTCATTACCATATCCTCATTGAATTTACTCAGAAACCAAAATACGTATAATGAAAGACAGCTCAGGGTAGGAAGAAGCAAAAAAGTCACAGGCTTAGTGCATTACAATGCATTGGCTTCAGAATTGTAAAACGTTGGGGTTGAAAGAAAATAAAAATTATTGACTCTAACCACCTGCTTCATTTACTCAATTATTCATTCAACAAACATGCACTGAGTACCTCTCACATGTTCTCTGCCTACACAGTGGGGACCTCAAAGAATTCTCAGTCTGTTGGGGAAGACTATAAAGGAAAACAAACACAAAATATGGCAGGTGCTTGGTCAGAGATATCCACAAGGTATCTAGGGAGCAGGGACACCTGCCACACCTTAATGGTAGCCAAGAAAGGCTCCCTGAGGGAAGGACATAAGGTAGGACTTAAAGGAAACACAGAGTGGGCAAAAGAGTGAGAACATAATCCAGATAGAGGAAATGATTTAGATAAAGATCCAGAGTTATGCAACAACATGACAAGACCATTGGGAGGAGACTAAACACACAGTGGCCAGAGATGGAGCAAGGAAGGTGGGAAGTAGTCAGATCAGAGCCTGTGCACAATGCTTAGAATACCCACACTTCCCAAAGCAGGCCATTCCATCTTTTGGACAGGTAGGACTATTGGAAAAATCTTCCTTAAATATAAGGCAAAATCTACATCTCTTTGGAACGAAGCTACTGGGATAGTGAGGAAAAGGAAAGCTCTAAAGCAGCATATCTCAAAGTGTGGGCCATGGGCCATGGGTTCTCGCTGGAGAACCAGGGAACCCTCATATTTAGCAACACAAGGTGATTCTTCTCTGTATCACAGCTCTTGGACCATATGCCTTTACATGAAGAAATGTGATAAGGGCTGTCAGTCAGGGTAAACATTATTATATCCAGAGACAAGAAGAAAAGCAGAATCTTTTTTTTTCTCCAGACAGGAAGAGATTTTTGTTGTTGTTGTTAAGTAAACTCTACCCCCAACGTGGGGCTCGAACTCCTGACTCTAAGATCAAGAGTCAAACCTCTACTGACTGAGCCAGCCAGGTGTCCCAGAAAAACAGAATCTTGACTCTTCCATTCCAGCATGGAGAAGATACTCAGCAAAGACCTGACTAGGTTTTAGGCCTGGAGAGGAAGAGGATTAAGCAAGGCTGGAAGTGGGTAGAAGGAGAAGTAATCAAATGGTAAGGGGAAAGCTGGGTAAGTGGGGCAGGGAATCAGACCGAGTATTAAAACAAAAAACTTAGTGCCATCCAAACCCACTTTGTGCTTCTCAGAAAACTTATTAACCAAAGCTAGGCAATACTTTCTATACTTCTCTTTTGCTAACTTTCTCATCTCAAAACCCAGGCATCCCTCCCAGGGCTGAGGCTATCTGGTTCCTTTGTATGAATTAAAAAACAGCCTCTCCACCTAACCCCCATGGTGGAACCAGAAAAAAGTGAGTCTAGCTCCACCGTCCTTCAGCTGTGCACAAGAGTGGGCAGTGGCCCTGAAGCCTTTCAAAAGTCACACCACCTCTTTCTTACTTCCTTACTTTCAAAAATAGTTAACAAGCACTGACTATATGCAAGGTACTATGAGAAATACAAAGAGAAGCATTAAATGAAAGAAGAGAGCACCCCCCAACACTACCATCACCAAAAGAATGATTGAGGGGAGATAAAGGTCAAGAATGAGCATTCCTGAGAGGATGTAGGAGGGCTGAAAATCTCAGATCTACAGGTTCCTGGGAGAATCTTTTATCCCAGCACTCCACTTCTGACCATTGTCTGGTCTCAGACAAGCATTAGCATAACCATTAGCCTCTCTGCAATGTAATTATTCTTGGGCTGGCCTACTCTGGCCCCCTGCCAAACAGGAACATTCACAAATCTACATATGAATTTGGGGTAGGGGATTTTTAATATATTCTTCCTAAACATCCACTCTGTTTAAAGCTGAGACTGCTGCTCTGATGAGGTCTATTTCCAGCCCTCCCAGCAGCCACCTCCTTGAAATATGGATGGTTCACCATGGTACCTATTTCATTTGGTCCTTATTCATCCACTGAACCGCATTTACTGAGCATCTATTAAGCACCAGACCCTATACCAGAAAATGATGGTGAATAAGGAAGCCAAGGTTTCTGCCCTAAGCTAACTTGGTCTAGAGGGAACAACAGACACTTATTTGACCAGTAATTACATATCTGATGATTACCAAAGGGGACACTGAGAATGCAATGGGAGCTTATCCTTACCAGTGGGTGCTTTCCCAGAGAGTAGAACCAAATATAATGCCTATCTGTATATGATTTCCACAACAGGATCCTTGGAGTTCCCCTTTGGAGAGTTCTTGAACTTCTACCTTGTTGACAGTAGAAGCAAAGTCTCAGTCCCTACACACCAGACTGCCAAAGAAGGGGTCCTAGTCTCACCTCATCTTCTCCTTTAAATTTGCTAGTCACAGCTAGTGGGTTCCAAAGCAGTCACAATCAGACCAGTCTCTGCCTTCCTCTCCTCAGGCACTTTTCTCTAATAAGTTAAGAGACCACCAGGAGAGTGGTGGAGGTTGCACTCCAGTGAAGTTCTGAAGTTCTAAGGCTCAATATAATACCTCCCCAAAGGGCCATACCCCAGATACTTGGGAGTTGCCAAGTCCCCTTGACTATACATACATTTACTCTCCTGTAGCACTCAGAAAATGTTATGCCCCAACCATAGGTTCTATTTTATTTTGAAGAATCCACATCTTATTTTATTTTCACAGTTTTATTTATAACTAAATCATGAAAAAGATAAAGCACTTTCTAGCCTGCTTCTATGTTAGAGGGTCTACCTATAATATCATTATATTTTCTCAGTTTACTTAAAAAAAGCCAATGCCTGTCATAAAATTAAATAAATCTAGGTGCTCCCACATTGTAATTTTCCATTTTGCATGTGCCAGACAAAAGAATACTACCTTCTATCACCAAAATAAAAGCAGCACATTTGCAACTTCAAATCCTTAAGCTTATTAAAAATCTTATTTTTAAAAATTCATTCTCTTGTAGTTGGGCAATAAACTTGAAAATAGTTTAATGTTCTGATTGTCAAGTAGGTATAGATAATGACATTAAATATGAACAAGCACATCATTTCATGGGTGCAAGATAAGTTTATAAAATATAAATGCTCTGACAGTAAGAAAACATACTGCTATACTCAATTATATCATCTGTTCAAAATACAATTGCTTCTATGTTTGGTAAATAGAATAATCCAGGTCACATTCCAGTGTTCAACTGAGTTTCTAGTCCCTCCCTTTTCTCTAAATACTTGTGTTGTTTCTGCATGTTCTTAAGTGTCATCATGTATTGCTATAGGCATGATGGCTATATTTAACTAATAATGACAGTGGTTGTCATTAGATTTTAACTCAGTAACACTAGTCTGACATATCATTTGAAGCATGTCTTCAATTTAAATTTGATTAAAATTACAAACATCCCATCTATTGTGCCAATCAAAATGTTGTCACCCTTTCCCTGAACTTTTCTATGAACTTTCTTGAAATAAGTTATGGCAGCTTAAAGTGAAGGCTAGCCTTGGGTCATAAACATATTTTAAAATATGACTCTTGGAATAGAGCAGAGCAAGGCCACTTGGGGCTCCTTTTAAAAAAGGACTTGAGTTTGACTTACACCCTGAACAAATTCTCAAGGCAAAAAGCACAATATTGTGAGAGTTCAAAGGCTCTAACTCAGAGCCCCATATCATGCTATGTACACCAGTGCTCAGCAGGGATTTTCATTTAGTTGTGTGTATTTTAAGATCTCAGACCTAGCAAATACCTTTGATAGTAAAATCAGGGACTCGTGACAACCTGCATGAAAAGCTGGCAGAAATGTGTCTAACAAGAGATAGAGCGAAAGAAGGAAAAAAAATGATTACATGGAAATACAATGTTTTAGACACCTATTATATATGGTAGGCTTTTACATATATCCATTTTATGTACTGCTTATAACTCTGTGAGGTGTCTACTATTGGGTTCAATTTATGAATAAGAAAACTGAGCCTTAGAGAGGTTAAGTGACTTACTCAGGCTCACACTGTAGCTTGCTTCCCTGGCAGTAATGAAGAAAGCAGATATAAATGTTTTTGTTGTTGTTTTCCTGAACCTAGCTAACTATTCTGGGGAAGGAGGAATGCACACAAGATTCTGATTAATAATAGCCTTGGGATTTTAATAGCAATTAGAATCTTAGTTATGTTTAAGAAATGCTATTCCCAGTGTTCTGTTCAGTCTAGACATTTACATTTAATTTTCAAATAATTTATCTTTTTTTAGAAACAAAGACAATATCCAAGAATCCTTTGAGATATTATTACCTCAATTTTACAGGTAAGGTCACTGAAGCACAGACCAATCTATTCAAGGTCATATAAAACTAGAATCTTGCAAGATCATCTGACTTCAAGTCTAGTGTTCTTGCCACTAAATAATAATGCATTTCTCAAGTCTTTCCTAATAGATGTCTGAAAGCTTCAAAAACTAATGGTCTAAAAGGTAGACCCCTGAAAGAGTACCTGCCTAAAAGATTTGATTTAGAGTTTGCTACAAATGCCTGCTTCATTTGACAAATTATCTCCTTTTGTTTCCACGACATTATTTGTTATGATACCACCCTTTTGATTTCCTTTATAACACCACTGTCAATAAATACCTTGTTTACTTCTTTATATATTTATTGTCTTTGCTCCTTCTACCTCATTAAGCTCCATGAGCCTTGCTCTTGTTCATGCCATAATCTTAAGATTGGAGCAATGCCTGGTACACTATAGGCACTCAATAAATATTATGATTAAATGAATGAATGGTCTTTCTTTAACTATTCCTCTGCCTCTTTAGATGGAGAACATTTTTTTTTTTTTTTTACCTCTCATATACTCTCTCAGCTCTAGCCAGGAAGATATTCTCTCTGTCCACTTTTACCCATGTAGCAAACAACTCAAGGTGATAAAGACAGTATTTATAACACTTCTGAGTTAATACTCTATGAGAATTAAAATTTACCTGGTTTCTTTGCAGCTACAACAGAAAGACCTTAACCAAACTCCCTAAGGTCAGATGTAATTCCATAAATAGAATTTTTGGATTCAAAAGTGTTAACACAATGCTTATATCCTAATAGTGCATGAATCATATATTAAGTAATGCATCCAGCAAGGTTTAGGGTAGCAGCCCATCATCAAACATAGTACTTTTCAATAAAATAATTGATTAGTTATACTAAGTAAGGTTCTGCTACCAAATGAGTTGAAAAAATTGTTTATCTTCAATTTTCGATTTTGGAATTGCATGTAAGAGATTATGGAGTTGTAGCACTAACTTAGGAATTCTGAGTAGTACATACAATACACTTAAAGCATAGAACTCAAGCGTGACATGCAGAAAGTATCCAAATTATCAGGACAGTTAGAGGTTTGCAGGCCCCTTCACTAAACAAGTGTAGCCTCTCTCTATATAAATGCAATTTAACAATTCATGAATATGTCAAGGATTTAGATGATTCTCAATTATTTTGTAATTTAAAGTATAAAGAGATGCTGCCACATGCATGCTCTTGATTTTCTTATTAGCTAAGGACAGTTTTTGGAGGGTCCACCTCTTGCAACATTCTTTAAATCTACTCTTTATGTACTAAAGATACTCTACATACTTATTTACAGGTTTTAAACATTTGTGATAGGGAAATAAATAAAATATATGCCTAAGTTTTATCCTCACTTGTAAAAATAAAGAAAAGAATCAGGTGCTGGGACTCCTAAATGGCTCAGTCAGTTAAGCACCCAACTCTTGATTTCGGCTCAGGTCATGATCTCAGAGTTGTGAGACTGAGTACTGCATTGCTGTTGTTTGATGCAACTTCAAAATGCTTGGGATTCTTTCTCCCTTTCCCTCTGCCTTTTCCTCTCTACCCCACCCCCCTGCAAAGAATCGTGTGCTATTTCAGAAGAAAGTGAGTTTTTATCCTCTATCTAATGTCATATTCTTGTTTTTTAATATATGCAGCTAAGTGGGAGATAAAATGGACTGACAAATAATCTTGCCCAATACAAATACTATTCAAACAATACGATAACAAGGAATTTGGGAAAACCCACCCTAATTCCTATAGTAGTTGCTCAAATTAAGTAATGCTCACCCCATAGGTGATCATCACAAAGCCCAATATTAGCTTTAGTGGACTAAAGCAGTCCTCGATATAGTCAGAACTATAGCACTGTCTTGAGATCTAGCAGCAGGAATAGCAAGATGTGATTTGAGGTGAGTAGTGGGTTATTTCTTGAAACTTGTGCTTTTAACACAACCATTTAAAAATCAACAAATTCAGGAGACACATAATGGAACAAAATATAATGCATGAATCCAGGTTCATTAAACTAATGCATTTTTTGAAAAACAAAATATGACAGAACATTTCATTATTGACGCAGATAGGAGAAAAAGTGTTATGCTGCTATTTAGAATGTGTCTTGTGTGTCGTGGAATTGAAATATTTCCAAATCATCAATAATTAAAATGATGAGAATCCATCATTTCACTGACATTTACTTCTACATGAAAAGATGGCCTATTTTAAATGTGCTCACACATATTCTTGTCAATCACAAGCTGTCACAGCAAATTATTTCATTTTGTAAATCACATGGCAGTTAGCAGAAAACCTCTAGGTTTAAATTTAGATCTTAGGTGTAGTATCAAGAACACCTTTCATGGATGTTTTTTTCTGTGACTACATCTTCGCAATACAGTATACTAAAGATGTAAAATCTTATTCATAGTACTCAGTTTCACTTCTGGTTAACAAAACTCAGGACTGAAATGAATCACTGTAAATGACAGCTCTAAAAGCCAAAAAGAATAGAATATACAGAAAAGAACGAAAATATAAAACTGAAAAAATTTTTAAACAATCAGAACTCCATACAATAGAATTTGGACCTAATGAGTTAGGTCCAAACAGTTTTTTTCTCTCACCTTCTTTAAGACATTTAAGCAATTGCAGGGCATATCTTATGCTAGGTTGGCACTGCCCACAGCTTCTAGCAGTTATAAAGGAGCTGACCTCTTATAAACCCCATGAATCTGAGGTAAGAATTTTCACTGTGCCACCATTAAAGAAGATTCAGGAAATGGTGAATAAAACCTAAAGTGCATGCCCAAGGATCTGAAAACTTTTAAAATGCCTCTTCAAACAATTCATTAACTACATCTTTACAATTCTAGCAGAATCATTAATAGATTTCTTCAAATGTCAGAATTATATGACCTAATCAGACGGTTCATCTTCATCAACAGTCTTTATAAAAAAGATTCTATTTTTCCCATACATAATCTTCTGCTTAGGCATTTAACTTCAAAATGTAAGAATTATTCTAATACTGCATTTCAACAGGGAATGCTTCGTGTCAGTCTTGACCTTGGCTTAACCTCTATAAGAAAGCTTTGTGTTTCGAGGTATGTGATGAATAGCTCTCTGGCTTTCTATTAAATCCAGTGGCACTGACTGTCAACAGTGGTCCTCAGAAGGGGTGGTAAAGTAGTTAAAAATCAGAAATGTTCCTTAGGTCCTTTTCTACCCTAGTAAATTTGGAAGTAGTTCTGAGGCAATTTTCACTATCTACACTGCTTTTCCAAAGAATAAGAAAACAATGAAGTATGAAAATATAATTGCCAAAATATACATAGACTTATTTGGCTTTCCTGTAGCAGATATAATGTAAATTTTCCTTTGGAGGACCCATTGGATTTACACTGTTGAACAGGGTTCTCAGTTTTAAGGATTTATAATTCATTTACTAAGTTTAAGCTCCTTGAAGACCAGGACTTCTATCCCTAAGCCACGACTGCATACATAGTAGATACTTAATAAAATACTTTTTGGTTTACATTTAGATCGAATTGAATTAAACTGAATTTAATATCAGAGACGAAAGAATAATGACAAAAAAGAAGTCAGACTATAAGCCCCTTTTTTCATCTCTCTCTGAACTGGCCTAGTACCTGGCACATAGTAGGCTCTCAATGAACGTTTGCTGAACAAATGAAAATCTTTATATTAAAGTAATGACCAATTACTTACTCTAATGCCTGTTGCTTAATTGCATATAAAATATTCATGTTCATGTAGAAAGGTACAATAGTAACACCCAATTCTGCCAGCTGTTTCCCCCTTATTTACCTTTAGAATGCCTCCTTACTGTAAATTATCTACCACCTTCGAAGCTATTCATACATGTCTTATTTTTATGGTATACTCAGAGTAAGTTGGCAAATTATTGATTATCTATAAAACACATGCAAGAAAGGTAATTTTAACCTGATCTGAAAAGGTACATGTGAATATGTAGGATATATATATATATGAAATTTCCCCACACTTCTCTCAAAATATTTAATTCAAGTTAAAGACTATACTATGTATAGATAATATTTATTTACATTTATATTCTTAAGGTTCTGGAAGAAACCAAATATCAGTCTTTAGGCTTATAGGCTTAACTTAGACAAGTGGCTTTTTCCCCATTATACTTATCCTAGGTCTTGTGAATGGACATGTGATATGCTAGTCTGTGTCCAAGCTCACCTACAATTTCTTTTCTCAAAAGACAAGGCACATCTGCCACCTGCTCTACTCCGTGTCCCAGCAACAACTGTCGAGCAGCATAAAGATTGATTATCAGTCAAAAACCATTGCACAACACCAGATTTTGGTGGGTTAAGCTTGCTGATCCAGCAAGAGATGGTGTGAAATTTTCGGGAGTGTGTGCCAACATTTTGGTGCTAAAAGAACAGCAGTGCATGTCACAGTGAAACACAGCCAAAGATATGCAGACAAAGCAGAGAAGTTTTTTGTTCTGGACTTGGCTTTAAAAAGGATAAAAGAGAAAACAAAAAGTAGGAGGAAATTAGTTTGTACATTTAAAAATCATCCACCAAGCTAGTCATGTGTGTAACACTGTTATTTTAGAGATGCGTGTCCAGAAAAATTTCTAGGAAGTTAACTATAAATAATTTTATACATCTCTTCTACAATACCATTATCATATGAAAGGCAAGTATTTCTTATTAATAAAAATAATCAAGGATCTTAAGGAAGCATTCATTACATATACATTTAAATATAAAATAGTCACAGAAACATTTACCCACAAAGACACATGTGCTTATAGAAGATGATTAATACAAATGATTCAATGAATACGAAATAAAAGCAGCCATAGTTTAAAGTTAAATAAAAATTTGAAAAATATATGAGTCTATACTCTCGCATAGGTAATTTTTGGTGAGTATTGTAGCAACAAGTTTCTTTACCTTGAACCAAATTACCTTGAACTTTCTACTGAATTCAGGAAATTATCTCCTGATGATCAAGTATTTTCAAAGAGATAGAAATCCTAGTATCATCTTATATAATAACATTAATAGAGGAAGAATTTTCATCACCTAATCTGTAATGAACTCCAGAATTACTTATCTTCCACTTACGCAATTACTGTCTAGACTTGTCCTTGGTTCACCAGCTTTGTAGCAGTTGCAGAAAAAAAAAAATACTTCTAATAAGGTATTAAAAGTATAGGGGAATACAGCAGTTAGATACACTGAATTTTTATGCCAAAGTTCTTATGTCATTTAAATGTGATTACCATATATAGCACTTGATAACAGATTATGGTATGACATGCTTGTAAGAATAGTACTTTTATTTCATTCTTAAAATGCATTCTTTCCTACTGAAGAAAGAAAAATGTTTGTTTTATTTTAGAAAATCACATTTCTGAAATGTTATAAACAAAGGACTTTTAAAAGAAAGACCTTACCAGCAACTATGTCTAAAATACATATGTTTATATTTTGTGTATATAGTATTATCTATAAATATAAATATAAATTACACACACACACACATTTCAAGGTTTAAAAAGTCAAGCTGCAGCATTTACTTTATGAAAAATTTTGTTAGGAAAATCACGTGTATGTAAGAATTATATGTTCATTCTGACCACATTTTCATAGTTATGTTAATGCTTTCTGAAAAAAGACCAAGAGTGTAAATGAATAAATGCTACTTGAAGCTTTGAACTATTTTCTGAGAGAATAAATCTAATGAATTATGTCTGTTGGGTGTCAAAGAAACTAAACAGTAAATTCAATAATCTCTGATTTAATTTATTATATTTTCACCATTTAACCTCCTGCAGGCTCCCTAATGTCTATTCAGATCTATATTAAATTAAGCACCAATGCTAATGAAGGGCAATAAACGTGGCTGTCAGTGGATTTTTCTTTCATTAAGCACATTATCCTCTTACTGAGCTGTAAATGCGTAAACATTAGTTTTGTTAAACCATGCAAAAAAGACAGGATGAAAATCATTTTTTAATTGCACCCCTTAAGCAATTTACTGTGGGTGGGGGTAGGTATTTTTTTTTTCTTTTTTACCTTTAATTTTTTTGAATGGATCTATAAAGGGCTCTCCTGTTGAAACATAAACGTCGGCTTCACGGGGTATATCTTCAGGTTTGAGGGCTTCACTGCCGTCTGCCAAGAACACTCGTCGTGCGGCCATGTTCAGATTCAGCTTTTCTGTGCACTCCTCCAGCAACTAGAAGAAAGCAAGCAAGAGGTAAGAGAAAGTGATTTAGGACAAAGAAAGCAACACATTGCCATGAAACAAAAGGTGCTAACAATGAAAACAGACACCCGTTGAGTCACTGGCCAAGTTAAGTAACTCAAGTAACTCCACCAATATATTTCCTAGCACTTGAAAATAAAAAATAAAAGGTAAAGCACTCAGACTATTTAATGATTGCCTAATTTTAGTCCTTACTCTGTCAGTTTAACAACTCCACAAGATATAAAGCTAGTATCTGTTTAATTCAATAAACCATTTATATATTCATAAAAAAGAAAGGAATAAAAAACCTGTGAGATCTACGTATATATAAGCAATTTGCAGATTCATTACTAAAAAGAAAATTTTAACACAATAAATATCATCTTTTTCATTTCTTAAATTATAAAAGGGTAAGGGAAGAAATAAAGCACTGAAAACTTTTGAACACTATTTACCAAGGTGATGGTTGGTACTGTAACTTTGGCAAAGACTGTTCTAGATCCATTTTTGTAAGCTGTTACTGTAATCACTCTGGGATGAAGTTTGTGTCTTTGATACAATCCATGCCAATTCTGGGCTGGCTGAAATTTTAAAGAAGAGAACTCTGCAACTCTGAAGGAAAAAAACCCCACAAAATTGGTGCATGTTAATTAGTAAAATCATTTAAATAAATATTATCCTAGACATTTTTTATAGATATAAGCCCTAATGATTGTTCCCAAGCATTCCTCAAAAAAACTTTTTATAGGCTAAGATTGTCCATATCTACTTAAATATTTTTAAAAATTTAACACAGGATAAGTGTTATAACTGTTCATGTAAAACACCTATCTTAGAATAAATAATTTTTATCAATTAACTTATAAAACACCACACACTCATTTTTTAAAAATTATATGCATACAAGCTATGTTCTGTGAGAAAACAAAAAACAGTAACATAGTCCTAACATCATGGAATAGTAAATGGCTAAGATCTTCCCTTAAGTTTTTATGTTTACAAAAGTTCTTTGATTTTTAAAAAAGATTTGAAATTCAAATAGCTTCTTACTCTAAGTTTCTTATTCTAAAGTTAGTTATAACTGCATTCATCTCAGATTTGTTTGGAGGTAGAAAGGGAAGATTTCTAAGTTTTGTCTTCATTCAAAATCAGTTTCGATTCTTATTATTTTCTCAGCAAAAGTAGATGGCAAATGACTAGCATGTTGTATTTTTTATTTCAAAGTTCTCTAACTAATCCCGTTAATTCTTAATACCACAGAAGCCAAGTAAACACTTTGAAATAAGAATTTTAGGTAAATTAAAATCACAATACACCCACCTAATCAAACAAATGAAAATAATGGGAATATCAGTTTCTTGGTTTGATTTTTGCTTTTGCCAACATTTTCTTCTATCCATAAATTCTTAGGTTAACAGTTTATGATAACAATCTTGATGTGAAAATATATACACAAAATGGTTTTATAAGTTCATTTCAATTTGATTTTATTACAAAATATTGATTAAATATCAAAAGCATGCATTTCTATTTTAAATAAATATCTGGTAAACAGATATTTTGTAGTTCTAGCCTGATTCGCCTTCAAGCATTTTTTTCTGAGTTTCATATTATCCACACTGAAGTGTACCTCATGTTTTCCACAAGTGTAATTAGCAACATTCTACTCAGGTGCTTTCAGAGAAAAAATATAAACAAAACAAAAACAGAAACAAAACCCTAGAGATGTGTTACATTTTAATGTCTGAAATAGTCAATTGAATCATTATAAATTCTGCTCAAAGGAAGAAGCTTCAGCAGCCGGTTAAAAGAACAGAGAACAGCTTTGATTACCTCAGTTGACCCACTGGAGCACTGACAGGTCTGTTTCTCTTGGATGCTGATATAAAACAAGAATTGTTTTTACTGTTTGATTTGTAGCTATATGGGTCTGATATTTCATCATGGCTATGATCTGATGCTGTTTGATGTGTGGAGCAATCTTGAAGTCCTGACCCTTCTGATACTGCCGCTGAATGCAAAAGGCTGTTGGGGCCAAACTGAGGCAGCAAATAATCTTCAGTAGTTTTAATAACTGCTTTTGCCTGGGATGACATAAACTCTCTGAAAGAAACAATCCATGGAAGAATACAGTGAATTGATTTTTAATGACTTATTAACAACTACCCCATAACTGGTTGTGTGCTATATGCTAGACAAAATACTACACACTTAGCCATTATTTTGTTTAATCCTTACAACATCCCTGGGAAGTGGGTACTATTTGTATCCCCATTTTACAGATTTAAGAAATTGCGGTTCGGGGGCGCCAGGGTGGCACAGCGGTTAAGCGTCTGCCTTCGGCTCAGGGCGTGATCCCGGCATTCTGGGATCGAGCCCCACATCAGGCTCCTCCGCTATGAGCCTGCTTCTTCCTCTCCCACTTCCCCTGCTTGTGTTCCCTCTCTCACTGGCTGTCTCTATCTCCATCGAATAAATAAATAAAATCTTAAAAAAAAAAAAAAAACAAAGAAATTGTGGTTCAGAGAGGCCAATTAACTTGCCAAAGCTCACATAATCAGTAAGCTGACAGAGTGGGAAACTGAACCTAAGCCTGTACTAAAATAAAGCCCACATTCATAACCATTAAATTGAATTGCTTTACTCTATTAAAGAAGAAAGCCTGTGTAATGCTTGAAACAACGTAAGTAAAATTTTTAAATTCTTAGGCTCATTTATTAAAAACTAGCACTCTGCTCAGTATCGGTAAATATAAAAGTTAAAGAAATGTGGCTTCTACCCTCAAAAATCCTGCAAACTATCTCTTAATAAAGAGAGAATATATGTTAAGTAAGCCACTTAGAACTACAGGTACATATTAACTATAAATACAAAACAAATTCCTTGAAGGAAACTTGCATCGTTTGGAATAAAGTTGATAAAGGCTTCACAGCGGACTGGGATTAGGGTGACCAACTCATCCTGGTTTGCTCAGGACAGCCCTAGCTTTGGCACTGAAAGTCACACACCCCTGGAACACCCTCAGTCCCTCAGTCTCAGACAAATTGGGATGGCTGATCACCCTACCTGGTAGTTAAGCTGGAGGAGTAGCATTTAGATGAACTATGATGTTTGAACAGGGGACCATATGACCTGTGACAATATGTAAATCTATGCAAATACCAAGTCAGGAAGCTGGAATATATAGAGAATTTGCTGCTATGATAAAATGAAACAAGCTTTAACCTATTTAAGAATATTGAGCTACGTGATGATTAGGCATAGAGGATAATAATCTTCCATGTATTATTTAGGTATTCCATGTATTTGTATTTTTATGCAAACCAAATCTGCTTCTGTCCAATTTACTAGTTCCTCAATAGTTCTTAGACATAATGTAATATAACCCCACCCACCCATGCAATTATAAAACAGCATATGCTTAGCATGGAAAGCTTGGCACATACAGCCCCTCCCCCCAATTTTTCTGTTCCACCAATGTCATTGTAGTCACAAATATTTCTTCTGGCCTGTCTTCTCTATGTTCACAAATGTGTAAAATGGTTGATTATATTTTCTGAAAGAATGGAAGGCAGTCACGTGCCACAGGGAAAACTGGTGTGGGTGTGTGGATGAGAGTTGACACAGTGGCTCAATAAAGCTAAATAAAGCCCTGGGATCCAAGCAGTTGTATATGTTGTTATCACATGTTTCTATCCAAGTCTGTCCTGAATTGACCATAGCTCTAGGGAGAGGAGTGATCTTTCTTTCACTCTGAGGATCTACCCACGTTCAGAACTTTGGCAAACAGCCTTCTGAATTGATCATTGGACTTTAGCTCCGGCAGAGGCGTGACCTCCCTTCAGACCACCCGAGCTACCTCAGATTTTGACAACAATGGTGAGTGATGGCATGTGGCAGCGGTCATCTTTCAGTGGCAGTGTTTCTGCAGCAACAGCAATGGAACTGCAAATGGTCACCAATCTCTTCAACTTAGGGGAAAAGCAGGAAACAGGTAGGAGGAAAGATTTGCAGATCTCATGAACAGTTCCCAGTGCCCATAGAGAGTCACTTGGAAAGCAAATTCTCATGTAAAGAAAGAAAAGGAATTCTCTACATAATGCAGATTGGGTGTCTTTTTTTTTTAAAGATTTTATTTATTTATTTATTTTTAATTTTTTTTTAAGATTTTATTTATTTGAGAGAGAAAGAGAAAGAGAGAGCACGCGGGCGGGGGCGCGTGCATGAGTGGGGGGAGGGGCAGAGAGAGAAGCAGGCTCCCCTGCTGAGCAGGGAGCCAGACAGGGGCTGGATCCCAGGACCCTGGGATCACGACCTGAGCTGAAGGCAGAACACTTAACTGACTAAGCCACCCAGGTGCCCTGATTTTATTTTTTTAAAGTAATCTCTACACTCAATGTGGGGCTTGAACTCAGCCCTGAGATCAAGAGTCACATGCTCTTCTGACTGAGCCAGCGAGGTGCCCTGTGTCTTTCCTTTTTAATGAACGCATTTTGTTTATTGTCAAATATTTTTATAAATACACTAACAATTTTATATAATAATCCATTATCATACCACCAGAAAGTGAAAGGTTTTTATTTTTTCTAAATTTCAAAGTTTTAGCTGTATTGATGAGAGGGCAAAAGGCAAGCTGAGGGCAACACTGGAGCTGGCACCCCACAAAAACCACCCCCCTTAGGGTGGGATCTGTATAACATCCCTCAGGCACTAGTGATGGCCTAAGAACAAAGGCAGGGAGAAACAAATTGTCAACTGATAAAGATCGCAGTCAGGCAGGACAGGAAACTCCACTATTGTTTGTAACTGTCTTAATGTTTTACTTGCAAGAAAAACACAATCTTAATAACAGCCAGACCTACAAGAAAAACACAATCTTAATAACAGCCAGACCTGCAAGAACCTATGGACTCAATTTCCTGGAGCCCTACCATCACCTTCACCCCCATAGGATAGAAAACCCTATATAATCAGTCACTTACAATCACAGTGCAGCTTTTTCTGCCCTACGGGTCCTGTCCCAGTGCTCTAATAAAAACATCTCTTCGCACCATAAAATCTTGGCACCAAGAATTCTTTCTTGACCATTTTGCTCGATGACACTGCATCATGTGTCATACCTTTAATTCAGTATCTTGCCTTTTTTTACTTAAATATTGTCTTATAACCATTTTTCAGGTTGCTATATGATCTTTACAGATTTTACTAAAATGTAAAATTTTATCAAGTAATTGTACTTACATTTTGCCTTCCTCAATCTAGTCATGTAAAAGTTATTAACTGTTTTTGTCTGCTGGCATAGCTTCCCCCTGTCTTCTGGTAAGAGCACTGGCATCCCTTAGGGAAATTCACATCCTTCTCCCTCCCAACTCCACATGATTCTGGTAGGGTTAGGACAATAAATAATATGAGATTTACCTGGTAAATGGTTAAAAGAATTAAATTAAATTAAATTAAATTAAATTATATGATTTTAGCATATTTACTTATTGTCAGCTTTTCTCTAGTAATTTATATCAAAAAGGGGGAGAAAAGGTAGTTTTTCATGTGAAAATGTCACGTTTGGCCCACCATCTGTAGTCTTCAGTTTTGATTTGTTTTATCAATGTTGATGACAGGTTTGCACTAGTTCTTACACACTATTAAACTCTTCTTTCTTATAACAGTTGATGTGTTGCCTAGTCTTTGGGTGTGAGAAGATAATCACTGAACTGTTTGGCAAAGCTAACTTGTCCTACAAAGGAAATTAAACCCATACACATGGTTTGTTAAATTAATGCTGGAAATGAGGGCGTTGGGACCATTCAGCTCAAACACATTTGGGTTTCAGGTGACTGAGCTTGTTACTAGTATACACAGAAACTTAAAAAAGAAAATGAAGCCACTCCAGCAGGGCAAAAAGAGAATTAGAGACCATTCATTGCTCTTCAGAATATACTAGTGACTTAGAACAACTGCCGTAGAAGTGATTATTATAATAGCATTGTATGGGAACAGATGGTGGCTACACTTGAGGTGAGCATAACATAATGTATAAACTTATGCAATCACTATGTTGTACACCTGCAACTAACATAACATTATGTGTTAACTATACACAACTTAAAAAACTAAAAAACAAGGACCCCTGTCTGGCTCAGTGACTCCTGATCCCCAGGTCATGAGTTCAAGCCCCATGTTGGGCATCAAGCTTACTTAAAAATTACAAAACAACAACAAAAACTACCACTCTAGTAGAGCGCCACATTTTTTGTCTCCACAACCTCATCTATCCTTCTGTGCCTAACTGCTTCCTCTTCTTACATCGTTATTGCCTAACCTACCTCTGTTCCTCTCCTCACTCCTCATGGGTTCTGCTAATTCCTCTATGTGTCTCCTCATTTCTGTACACACTACTTTCTGGAGACTCTCTATGGCTCACATTCAATGCCCCCAAAAGTTTAACTGCATCACTACCCAGTTTAGAACACCCTGTTGGATAGAATTCTTAACCTAGGCAATCTTGTAAACCACTGGCAAACCTGTGGATGGGAAAATACTCCTCAGTGGCCCAAAAACTATAGACAGGAGAGCATGACGATAAGATGCAGAGGGCTTCGAGTAACATGGACTCTCAGATCTATGCCCAAAGAGGAAACCATACCTGGCAGGGGACTTGCATGGCCCGTCTCCTATACCAAGATAAGCAGAGACACTGTATTGTGTGATTGGAGAGGTGGGCAAAGGATGTAGACCCACACTAGCAGCAGTGAACCAGTGGTGCTCTTTAGCTAAATAGAACTCTAACATGTAGACTGTATTTAAGTCACCATAATTGTAGGCTCCTTATTTGTCTTTCTTTCTCTTATTCTCTTCACCTTTTTTCTTTGAAAGATCCTTTTGCCTCCTCTGCAAAAATTTCTTAGAAATCCCATGACATTCAGATTTATTAAAGTGAACTTCCTTCCACCTCTAGATTTATATACATCTTCACATAGCTATCTTCCCCCCAAGTTTTTGTCTTCTAAGAATTGTACTCTATATTCACATAGTTATCTCCTTCACCAAGACAGTCTTTGTCTTTTAATTGAGAATTTCGTCTATAATCTCACAATTTGTTTTCTATTTTTCCTATGTATTCTATGCTCCTTTTCATTCCTTTCTTGTTTTCTCTCAGATTAAATAACATATTTTTTATTATTTCATTTTCCTTTCTATTAGGTTGAATGCCCTACATTATTTACCTTTACTTTTAATGGAAATACTAGATATTACAATATGAGTCCTTGTCTTATTAAAGATTAATATAAAGTACTAATTAATTACTTTCCAGACAATGCAAGAACCTTAGAACATATCATACCCTTTTATTGCTGCTTCCTTGGGCTGGTGATCTATACTTCCTTATTCCATTTTTCATGGATGGGTGTATCTATCTTTCATGGGTCCTGATTTTATGCAGGGAACTCAGCTCCAAAATTCTGCCTTGCATGGACTTGAGGCTTTGCATCCTTTCCTCCCTCTGCTTCTTACAAATAATAATAACATAAAATTTACATTATCATTTCTTTTAAAATATAGATTTTGTTTCAACTGTTTTTTAATAAAATTTGATTAGCTGAATGGTGGTTTCCTTGGACTTTGTTTTTCCCAAATGATACTGAATTTAGTTTTATACTAGGGTCATTTTTGTTTATTGGCTTATCTTTAGTCTCTATGGATTGGTGTAGGAATACCATGTGGTATTCCTACAACAATGCTTTAGGAAATCATCCTTTGTCATAAAAAATAACCTTACTTTGTCCTCACTTACTATTGAGGCTATCTACCACATTCTGGAACCTGAGCTAATTTTATAACACATATTTTCTTTTTAACATTTCTATATCAGTCTTATTATCTTGTCCTGGAAGTCTATGATGTGTGTCTACTATAAATCTTTCATTATACCTGTAAACAATCCACAAATATACAAATTTCAAATTGTTCCTTTTTTGGTAAGATTTTTATGCTACCCTTGCGTTTTGTTTTTAAGATTTTATTTATTGATTTAACACAGAGCACAAGCAGGGAGAGCTATAGGCAGAGGGAAAGGGAGAAGCAGGCTCCCTGCTCAGCAGGGAGGCCAATGCGGGGCTTGATCGTAGGACCCTGGGATCATGACCAGAGCCAAGGGTAGACACTTAACCGACTGAGCCACCCAGGTGCCACTCTCTATGCTACCCTTGTATATAGGAATGAATTTCCTTCCTGTGCATTCACATTTGCCCTGGTAGATTTGATAGCTGGAATCACTATACATCATTGATTATGTCCTCCATCTAAAATGCTAAAATGCTATCAATTCCTGTCAAATATTCCAATTCATCACTGTATTATTTACTCTTTTACCACTGGTAAAAAGCATTTTTTTTCCCAGACTAAAACCTAAATTCTATATTAGATTGGTACAAGAATATTAATCACACTACTTTTAAGATATAACTTCTTAAAAAATATCTATCTGTTATCTATCTATCTATCTATCATCTATCTATCTCAATTAGTTTCCTATTGTTGGGCAACAAATTACCACAAATTTATTGGCTTACAACAATACCTATTTATTATTACATGGTTTCCCTGGGTCAAGAGTCTGGGCAAAGCTTAGCAGGACCCTCTGCTCAGGATCTGACAAAACTGAAAACAAGGTGTCAGCGGGGCTATAATCTCATCTGATGCTCATAGTCTTTTTCCAAGGTTATTCAGGTTTTGCCAGAATTTTGTTCCTTATAGCTGTAGAATTCATAGTGACAATCATCTTCCTTGATGGCAATAGAAACTCACCTTTCTGACTTTTCTGTTTCTGACCTCTAAATTCTCATTTAAGAGTTGATCTGATTCAACTAGGATAATTTCCTTTTAACTCAAAGACAACTAATTCTGTACTTTAACTACAACTGCAAAAAATCTCTTTTACCTTATTATGTAACCTCATCATAGGAGTGACATCCTATCATATTCACAATCCTACCCACACTCAAGAGGAAGGAATTACACCATCCATATACACCGGGAAGTGGGAATCTTGGGGGCCATGTTAAATTTCTGCTTATCACACTAGCTATATAATTATGCTGTTTTCATTATCCATTTTTTTATACCAAATTTGGATTCTGATCTTTTATTTTCTGGAAAATTTAAATACAAGTACTTAAGATTGAATTTTGTCATCATTCAGTACAGAGGATATTTAAAGAGTATGCCACAGATTTTGATAACAAATCCTGAGAGGAACTAAAAAAAATGCTTTGAGAAATGGCATTTTTATTAGAATAAATTACTTCCTAAAGAGTATTTTAAAGGAGGAAAGGAGGAGATATTCACTTGGATATAAGTGTTCTGGTATGTTTCCTTTAAACAACATCAGCAACATTACTTCTGAATTAGCTTATTTTCAGTTATTGGAAAACATTATTTCTTTTAGCAGTTGAATAATTCTTTAGAAATTAGGTCATAAAAAAGAACAAAAAAATGTGAAAAGATGTGTCTACGTATATTAAACTATGTATATTTTTAAGGATTTTATGTGTGCTTAGATGAAGATGAAATAAAACATGTCAAATTTAGGGGCGCCTGGGTGGCTCAGTCGTTAGCGTCTGCCTTCAGCTCAGGGTGTGATCCCCGCGTTCTGGGATCGAGTCCCACATCAGGCTCCTCCGCTGGGAGTCTGCTTCTTCCTCTCCCACTCCCCTTGCCTGTGTTCCCTCTCTTGCTGGCTGTCTCTGTCAAATAAATAAATAAAATCTTTAAAAAAAATGTCAAATTTAACCTTAAAGTAGTATGGATAAAAACTATCAGTTAATTAAAAATTTTAACACTTTAGGTAAATGAATCTTTTTCAAAAAAAAAGATTTTATTTACTTACTTGAGGGCTGAGGAGAGAGAGAGAGAGTGCGCGTGCACATGCACGCACAAGGTCAGGGAGGGAGCAGGAAGGGGCAAAGGGAGAAGGAGAAGCAGATGCCTCGCTGAGCAGGGGAGCCCAACACGAGGCTCACTCCCAGAACCCCGAGACCATAATCTGAGTTGAAGGCAGACACTTAACCGACTGAGCCACCCAGGAGCCCTGGTAAATGAACCTTTTAAACAATTTCTTTACATGATATAATGGATATGGCTAAGTTACAGAATTACAAAGCTCAAACGTATATTAGTAGATTAACTAATCTCAACACTACCATACCTCGTCTACATGTCAGCTTTTTATCATAATCAAAAAGATTGTCAAGGATAGATCTTATACATTGTAGAATTTATAGCTCCCTTGATATTCTACTCTACAATTTAATTATCTTTTACTTTTTGTAATTTTTGTTAAATCTGGTTTATAATTTCTACTTCACAAGTAACAACAAAGCAAAGATCTGAGGTCCAAAAGTCTAAGAAAATACGCTCAGAGAAGAGTACAGGGGCGCCTGGGTGGCTCAGTCGTTAAGCGTCTGCCTTCAGCTCAGGGCGTGATCCCGGTGTTCTGGGATCGAGCCCCACATCCGGCTCCTCCGCTGGGAGCCTGCTTCTTCCTCTCCCACTCCCCCTGCTTGTGTTCCCTCTCTCGCTGGCTGTCTCTCTGTCAAATAAATGAATAAAATCTTTAAAAAAAGAGAGAGAGGAGTACAGAAAATGATAGACCATGTAAAATTTAAGGGTATAACTATAGTTTTGACAAGAGCAATTTTTCTTCTCATTTCTCTGCTTTAATTGCATTAGTGTGTCTTAGTGGCTTTTTATAGAAATTTGAGGAAAACTAATAAAATCATACTTGTCAATCTCCTATTCAAGGACTTCTACCAGTTGGTGCTGCTTATTGCTCCTCTGTAGTATCCTTCAGCTATAATGACACCACATTGCCCTCATTAGTTCTTACCAGTCTTTTGTCAATGGGTTTCACTCAGCTGATCTATACCCATTACTGTACATCTTTCAATGTATTTAATCAATATTAATCTAAACTCAGTGCTTACATTTTCTAGAACTCCTTCTATAATAACAAAAATTGCATAGTGGAAGAGAGAAAGGTTATACAAATAGTCAACGCATATAAATTTACAATTACTAACTGTGATTAGTACCGTGAAGGAAAGTCCTGGTTACTATGAGGGAGAAATTCAGGGGTTAGAGGAATAGAAGAGGCCTCAACAAAGCTGCTCAAACTGACAAGACACATGGGAGGAGTTTAACCCTACTAAATCCTAGTCATTCCTTATTCTAAATTATCCCCCCAGGTCCTGTATGAACTGGTGTACTAGTTTGCATATTGAAATGTTTGCTTTGTGATTTGTTATGTGATTTCACATGATTTCATATCCCACTCTGCAAGTGTAAGATCTTTGTTTTGTATCTTTTATATGTCTACTAGAATTCAACCAGGGATTGATACGCGGGACCTATTCTTTGATAATTATGACATCATGCCAAAATGTGTCACAAAAATGCCACTGACAAACACAATTTTAGAAGTAAAATATAATAAAGCCAAGGCCAAGAGTTCTGTCAGGTAACATTATTTATTCAATAGTTATTCCAATGATTTTTCCTTAAAAGAATAGCTTCAGTTATAGTTAGGGATTCATCCTCTTTATATGCCCATGGTAGTTATCCCCTGATCAGCTCCAGGGGGCAAATCTTCAGTGTCTAACACCAACGATGGTAATTATATTTCCCTTGTCCCTTACAGGTTAAGTAATCAGCTTGTGATCCAACTTTGGCCAATGAGACATAAGGCAAGATTGTCTGGGGAAAGGTTTTTTGCCCTAATAAAAAGAAATATAGGACTACGTGACTGGCTCAGTCAGGAGAGCATGTGACTCTTGATATGGGGGTTGTGAGTTCGAGCCCCATATCGGGTGTAGAGATTACTTTTAAAAAATCTTTAAAAAAAAGAGAGAGAGATAAGTGATCAAATATCCATTTTCTTTAGTTGGACACTGTTGAGTGAACATGTAATGAGCCATCCTTCATGTAGGAGGAGTCATACCCAAGGATTTAGCCAACATTCTGAGGATGGCAGAGGCAAAGATCTAAGAGCCAGGCTCCTTGAAAACACTGCTGAAGCACTGAATTTAACCCTAGAATTGCTCTGCATCTGAGGTTCTTGTAATGTAAGATAATGACTTCTTCCTCATTTTCCTCATTTTCAAAGTCACTTTCAGTTGAGTTTTCTGTTACTTTGTGTTAATAGTAGCCTAACATACAATCAGCTCTTGAATCACACTGGCTTTACTTCTTGTTTTATTAAAAATCTTTACTGATGTTATAATGGACTAAAGTATAAACTAAAATGGTATTTTCTAAACATTTTACTTTTACTTAATCAGGAACATTTCACCAGAAACTTCAGCATAAGCATAAAAATGACATAAGAGTTTTTTATTTCCTTGCTCTTTGAAACACAAAGCATCCTTTGTGAATTTAGATTTCTATGGCAGAAATCTGCATGTGGCTAATAATTCTGTTCATAAGTAGGAAGTGTGGCTACTTTGACAATCATGGCTCAGTAACAAACACACAAGTCTAAGTCATCACACAGTTTAGATATGAATTCAACAGCAAGATAATGACAGTTGCCAAGGATTTGTACTTGCTGTCGCTTCATACCAGTGTTGGCTGTCAAAATGTCTCTTTTTCTTATACAGAAGCCATAGATTTTTTATGGATAGCAATTACTTACAATATACAATGAAGTACATCAAATCTAACAACCATTCTTTAGCCCCTCATTATTTGGTAGTCTCTTTGTTAAATGTAGTCAACCATTTTCATCTAAATTATTTATTTATACCTTATATTTGACAAGCATATCTTTCTTGCTTTATATTCTTATGGCATTTAAACCTTCATGAAGGGTTATGTTTTTTTTTAATATTATCATTTGTAAAAATTATTTTTATCCTATTACCATTTTAATGGTATTTAAACTCTCTAATTAGAATAAATACAAATAAGAAAATGTAAACATAAGGGAAAATGACCCCTAAGTACATTCAATAATAAATCACCAGCTTAAATTACTGAAATGCAACTGATAAAAGAAATAACCCCACATATGTTTGGTGAATGAAACCTGTTATAAAATCCCTGGAGTACATAAAGCACAAAAATTTCATTAAACTTCATCATAACCTTTTTCCAACTTGATGAAATGAATAACCTAAAGATATAAATAACTTTCTACAATTACTGAAAAAATGTGATTTAAACATCGTAGAAAGTAAATAATGGAAGTGATAATAAAAGTGAACAATTCCCCCCAGATTTTATTTCCAACAGCAGAAGAAATTATATTTCTAGCTTGGCCTAGAAATTTAGGTAAGGGTATCCCAATTGCAGAGCAATTTCTAGTTATTTTATAACACTATCTCAAATTTTTATTTGCAACTCGAGGATTGAATAATAAACAATTTATTATGTTCAAACTACACATATACCCTATAAGAGATAGTCAATGTTTGTTAAATTAAACTTGTTTACTTTTACAGAAGGAAATTCTAGACAAGAAGAGCAATTTCTCTGGATAAAGGACCCCTCTGAGTATAGGATCATCCCACCCGAAGGAAGAGAAGAATATTTTTGCTTATGCAAAAGTACGAAGGAATAAAAACAAGGTACTCTTAAATCTAAAACTGGAGGAGGTTATAGATATCATACACAACATTTCCAAAGGAAATGTAAATCTTCAATAGGAAAAAATATAGTCTTTTGGCATTTTAAAAGGAAATAATATATTAATCTTTAGATCTGTAGAGATTTTGTTTTTGAAAAAATTTTGAAAAAAAGTTATGAACTACGCCAAGTGTGATTTCTTGAGAATGAAGGTAGAGCACTGAAGGTGTTTCCTTGCTTCTTTCACTGCTGCTGTCTTCCCTCACTCCCTTCTGTTGCCTACTCCATGCTGGGAATGGACAGCTCATCTCTGGAATGATGAAATTGCTAAACTTAAACTGTCCCTGGAAAAGGAAATATGATCAAATTTTTCTATTTAAAAAATAATCTAAGATTCATTCCAATTAAAAATATCCAAGATCCAGGGCACCTGGCTGGCTCAGTCAGCACAGCATGAGACTCTTGATCTCGGGCTAGAGAGTTCAAGCCCCATGTTAGGAACTGAGATTACCTAAAAAAAAGGAAGTAAAAAAATATCCAAGATAACTAAAATGACATAAAAAAGTGAATGAATGGTTTAGGTGCTATTAGTTTCCCTGAAAGCAAGATTTGCCTATGAAAAAGCAACCAGTATAACAGATAACAAAAAATTATTGGTAATTTACTTTTAAAACTGATTTAAGTCCTTATTTAATGTACTAAAAATAATTTCTCCCACAGGGAACTGAAAGAGTTGGCAACACACTCAGCTGCAAGCTGGATTAAAAAATACCATAACTTTCTATTATAAAAATTGTGAAATTACATCCTTAGATGATCATCAGCTAAAAATCATTAAAATATTTCATGTGTGGGGTAGAAAGAGATACTAATTTTTTTACAACATTCTCTTAATTTTAAAATGCAATTGTAATTTTGAAATCTTCTACTCAGCATTCAGAAATACCTTCCATAAATATAACAGAACTGTCCATAGATACCTGTTATCAATAAATAATTAATTCTGCCATCCATGTCTCAAAGGCTGGTGCCTGTTCCAGGTCACCTGGGAATACAGCAGACTACAGCTAAGCAGGAAACATTTCTTATTGTGCTGCCTTCCTGGAAGTAGCCCTAGGAATTAGGCTAGATATTCCCAGTCATGTGACCTCCTAGTGGTAGGTCATAAAATGGGAGGATCAGACCTTCATTGGCACAATATGTTGAACTTATTTACACTTTTGGTGATTAGTTTTCTTGCTGGGGGAAGGATCCTGGCACAGTAGTTTTCACTGTTACAAACAAATACAACAGAGTGACAAAGGAAAAACATTGAAAGAACACAAGAGAGAGGAGAAGAGTGGATAACGTGAATACAATATAGAATAAATTAATAGCATCGGGTAATAATATGAGAATAAAGTGACCAGTCACTGTATGGCTTTCAATGAATGGATTTAATACATGTGGGCATATTTTGTAAAACATACAGTGTGTTTAGTGAAAAGAAACATAATCTCTTGTGATATACATAAAGGAATAACAAGTTAACTATATTTTAATAATTATTTCTCATAAAAAGATCACAAAGACTTTGGAAGAAAGGTGGCAAGGAAAACAAGAATGAGACAAGAAAAGTTTTAACCTCAATCAGGGGGAAAATGTCTTTACTCATAGAGAAAATTGCCTCTCTCTGATAATCATATTAATGCCAACGGATCTTAGATTACCATTAGCCTTTATGAACTTGACCCCCTTCGGGTTGAAACTCATCATTTTCTTTTTCATGAAAGTAAAAAATCTCTGGGCATTGTCTTTGACTTTCCATTCGATTACCAAGAAAAAACCTACTTTATTTTCTAGGTACATCATAATCAAAGTTGATGGTAACAGGTAATAGTGACAAAAAGAAGCCAGGATTCAGACAACGAAATATGAGTAGCACATTGAAATAAACTATAAAAAAACAGGCAGTAGGAAGGTGTCACATGAAAAGAAAGACTGATATTAAGAAAAGGACAAATAAAGCCAGAGTTAAAATGAATCAGAATCAAAGAAAGAAAATGAGAAGAAAATAGAAAGAAACTGTATAAATGAAAGTATAGTCAACTCTAACAAAAAAATAAGGAATCTAAAAATACATGAAAGATAGTTGAAATAAAAAGTGAATGTAGTACTGTTTTAAAAAGGAAAATTGGTAAAAATAAATTCTAAAGGGAATCAAAATGTGTAAAGAGACATTATATTAGAAATGGCATTTGTAGAAAGGAATACTTAAAAATCCAATTTAGAAATTATTTCCCATTGTCTTATGGGAAAGAACACTCTCATGAATAACTGACATCTCTACTGTGTAACTATACTGGGTAATGATGTTCTAAAAAATTACCTAGGCATATAGCTAGTACACTGTGTAAATAAACTCAGACACTGCTAATATGGACTCAGAGGTCAGAGGAATAAAGCAAAACAAAAATTAGCTAAAAGTCTAGATTTCACTTTCACCTAAATTTACCAACACACACAAAAAAACAAACTGTTTAAAGATATAAATGTAACCTGGCATTTTTATAAGAGATTAACATAATTCTTAATTTATGAATATTTTCTTTTGCTCTTATAGTATATGTTTTCTATTTAATGTTAAGATTATGACGTCACATTTAGCCAGTCAATAGTTTATCAAAATCTGATAAGGGCGCCCAGGTTGCACCACAGTCAGTTAAGTGTCCAACTCTTGGTTTCAGCTCAGGTCATGATCTCAGGGTTGTGAGATTGAGCCCTACAGCAGGCTCTGTGCTGGGCATGGAGCCTGCCTGGGATTCTTTCCCTCTCCCTCTGGCCCTCACCCACCACCTCCACCCCTCCCAGTGTGCTCTCTCTCTCTAAAATAAATAAATAAATCTTTAAAACACACGCACACACACCTGGCAGATACTTTTTCATTCTTTCACTTTTTTTTTTTAAGATTTTATTTATTTATTTGACAGAGAGAGAGACAGCCGGCGAGAGAGGGAACACAGACAGAGGGAGTGGGAGAGGAAGAAGCAGGCTCCCAGCGGAGGAGCCTGATGTGGGGCTCGATTCCGGAACGCCGGATCACACCCCAAACCGAAAGCAGAGGCTTAAGGACTGAGCCACCCAGGCGCCCCCATTCTTTCACTTTCTAATGGAGAAAAAACACAGGAAAAAAAACCTGTGTCACCTCTGCTTTGCATTTCTGAGAAGTGTGGTAGAATATAGTAGTTAAAAGTTCTGGCTGTGAAGTTAGATCCGCATGGGTTCAAACCATACTTTCTCTACCTATAAGCTCTGTGACCTTGGTCAAGTTAATTAACGTATCTAGGTCTTTGTTTCTTCATTGGTAAAACGGAAATGTTTAAACACTACCTGCCTTATATTCCTCCCAAGGTTGTCTGGGGAACTAAATAGATACAATGCCGGTTAAGCATTAAGCACGGTGACTGGCATAGAGCAAATATTATCTGCTCTGCCATTATCCTTTTTATCATTACGCTACTGACCAAGTCAAACTTCAGGAATAATTTGTTTATTGCATCATCTACCTTTTTTCTTCCCATAGAATAAAAGAAATTGAAGGGCTCCAGTCCAGGCAACAACTTTCATAGCTCATCATATCTCCAAGTTATTACTGACATCGTCTCCACAAAATATTGAGCATTTACATAGACAACTTTCTGTAAGCACTTTATCTCTTTCAGGATTCAATTTAAGCTGCTGAAATAATATTCTTACCTTGGTAAATCTTTTGAAATACATTTGTAAATTGGGTGAATGGCATCTCCATTGATGGTGCCTTCACCATTGCTCTGCTGTGATACCTCCATGGCTTTAGTCAAGGGTGATAAAGAAGACTGAGAAAGTGATGCTTCATGATCATTTGTTTTTCTTTTTGCCATTTTCAGCTAAAAATGAGGAAGAATGTTATTTAATTTAAAAGATAAAACCTTCCAGGGTTATAAATTGAGGCTGGAAATTAATGACAATTTATTTCTCATCATGTTCTAGACTATGCAGTAGTTGCTAAATGTGAGATCTCATGATTAAAAAAAAAAAAAACACCCAGAGATGAAAGCCTAAAGGAAAACAAAAATATGAATCTAAGTCTTTGAATGGTATAATCCTGGAGCACCTGGCTTGCTCAGTCGGTAGAGCATGCCATTCTTGATCTCTGGGTTGTGAGTTCGAGCTGTTGGGTGTAGAGCTTTTTTTTTTTTTTTTTTAAGATTTTATTTATTTATTTGAGAGAGAGAGAGAAAGAGAGAAGAGCAGAGGGAGTGGGACAAGCAGATGCAGGGCTCGATCCTCTGATCCTGACATCATGACCTGAGCTGAAACCAAGAGTCTGACGCTTAACTGACTGAGCCACCCAAGCACCCCGGGGATGCAATTTTAAATAGGTTTGTCAGCATAGGCTTCATTGAGGTGATAAAATCTTGGCAAAGACTTGAAAGAGGGTCTTTGTTGTCTGCAGTTGAATCTAATCCCAAAACTCCTGATATTCCTTGAACTAAATTGCTTTCTAGAAAAGCAAGTTAGCTAGTTAGCAAGTTGCTAGACTTATTAATTGAGCATATGGAAGAATGAAAGAACTATAACTTAAACTCACAAGTATTATGGAGAAATACATACCTATAATACATAAGATCATGTCTTTCTCTTCCACTTTCTAGCTATGTGACCTTGAGTATTATAGCCTTTCTGAGCTTTAATCCTCGCATTTGCAAAACTGGTTATCTGCATGGTTATGAGGACTAAATAAATAAAATGGTGAATGTGAAAGCATTTGGCATAGTGCCTGGCACATGCTAGACGTTCATGAAATGTTAGGTAGGTACCTCTTTCTCCATAGTTTAAAAAGAAAAGGTGCTATTCTCTGCCCAGCACTCCTCTGGTAGTCCAACTGAAGACCAAAGGGCTGTTGGCCTTCACACTGTTCCTCTCCCTTTAAGCTTCTCACAGCAGAGGGGACGAGGTTCTCCTCTCAGGCTTCCATAACAACCACGCTTGTTAATTCATTCATAGGTTGAGTCTTCCTAATTGAGGAATGCTTATAAGTGAAAAACTCTAGCTTTGTACAGCAAGGCAAAATTATGTGATTGTATACAAAGTAAATTACCTTGCAGAATGAAATCATTTGACTGCCCTGGTGTGTTTATTTACAGTCCAATTATTAAAAACTAAGAATATTTGCACCACACTATTCAAAAATAACTCTTGAAATATAGAAATAGTTTTAATTTTTACTTATGCATTATTACAATCCTAATCTTCATTAAAAGAGGCAACCATGTTAGTGATGGGTATAGTTTTATTTTCCACGTAAAACAGTTTCAGGACGCCTTTTGGTGGAATGAATTATATAAGTGTGAAATCATTACCATTATTAAATGTAATATTTCTTCTATAATATTACTGTAAAAACAGTGTTATCCTCACTAAAAGTAGAACATATTAACAGGTTAAGTAGAATACGCAGAATACAATAAGTTTGCAGATAACATTTATGCACATTACTAATTAAATGAAAACTAATTGTTAATTAGAAATTAAAGAAATAAAAATGTGTTAATTTTAATTTGACTGACACTACTATGGTATTTTTGCAAAGTATGGGTAAAGACACTGACTTATGTTTTATTAACACATACATAGTTTATTATACTTACACGCTGAAAAACCACTATTTTTTTACTTTCCATCTCTTAGTCATTTTACATGAATATAAGCTCTCACTCATGCCCACCCCTAGATCTGCTCTTCCACACTTTTTTTAAAAAAGGCATTCAAGTACACAGTGATTATAGGCCTGGACTCTGGAGCCAGAGTGTCTGGGTTTATATCCCCACTGCCCACTTACTAGCTGTGACACTTTGGACAAGTTACATAACCAGAAATACAAATCAGTTTCATTTGTAATAAAGGGTTAAGAATAGTAGACACTTCATCAAGTTGATGCGCTCACACACAGTAGGTAAAATGTGTCAGCTACAGAATAGAAAAGATTTAATGGTCTTCAAGTTGGGGTACTAACTACCAATAACAAAACAGTACTTGGGGCTTTCCAAGGGGCATTAATAGTTGTAAGCAAATCAATGTCCAGATCCTTGCCTTCCATATATGCTTTCTTAAAGAAAGCCTAAAAAAGACTTTCAAGCATAAAAGATAAAATTCTGTAGAAGAAATGTAGTGGAAATAAAAGTTTGAGGAGAGGGGCACCTGGGTGGCTCAGTCGGTTAAGTGTCTGCCTTCAGCTCAGGTTATGATCCCAAGGTTCTGGGATCAAGCCCTGAATCAGGCTCCCTGCTCAATGGGGAGCCTGCTACTCCCTCTGCCCCTCGCAATGCTTGTGAGCTCTCTCTGTCTTTCCAATAAATAAATAAATTCTTTAAAAAAAAGAAGAAAGAAATAGCTGTACTTCAAAATAAAACTATGAGAAAAAAGATGTACGCAAGCACGTGCTTAAGTGCCATTGTCATCACCTACCAAAAAAAATGTGCCCAAGTCTCTAGATCTAACTTCTAGTTTGTGAGAAATACAGAAGGTAGAAAAACATGTTAAATGACATGACATGGAAAATAAAGATGGAGAAATGTTATAAGTGAAAAGAGACTAGGAATTATATCAACCAAACACAATTCGTAAACCTTGTTTAGATTCTGATTTGAACAAAGTAACTTTAATAAGACAAACTTTGAGGTAATTGTTGACATTTGAACACAAATTGGGTATTATAAATACTAAGGAAATTATTTAATTGGGTATGAATAAATGGTATTGTTATAATATATATTACCTGTTAAAAATGTATTGTGCATATTTGTCTTCATCAGTTATTCGCTATTGGGTACAACACTCAGTTTTGGATACTATGGGCAATGGTATAATGGCAAATAGGGGTGCCTATGGGGCTCAGTTGGTTAGGCATCTGACTCTTGATTACAGCTGGGGTCGTGATCTCAGGGTTGTGGGATTGAGCCCATGTCAGGCTCTGCTTGTGCTTTCTCACCCTCCCTCAAAGAAATAAATGAATAAATAAATACACAAATAAGTACATAAAATCTTAAAAAATAATGGCAAAATAACCACTTAATGCTTGCAATTTGAAAAAATATATTATGTTAGAAATACAAACCACGGGCGCCTGGGTAGCGCAGTCGTTAAGCGTCTGCCTTTGGCCCAGGGCGTGATCTCGGCGTTCCGGGATCGAGTCCCGCATTGGGCTCCTCTGCTGGGAGCCTGCTTCTTCCTCTCCCACTCCCCTGCTTGTGTTCCCTCTCTCGCTGGCTGTCTCTCTGTCACATAAATAAATAAAATCTTAAAAAAAAAAAAAATACAAACCAAAGTATTTTTTTTAAGATTTTATTTATTTGAGAGAGAGAGAGGAGGGGGAAGGGGCAGAGGGAGAGGAGAAGCAGACTCCCTGCTAAGCAGAGAGACTGATGCAGCGTTTGATCCCAGGACCCTAGGATCATGACCTAACTGAAGGCTGACAATTAACCGACTGAGCCACCCAGATGCTCAACATTTCTTGTGAGTGTCATCATCCCATTTGTCTTCTTATCTTGTATAGCAGAATTGAATATTCAAACTCACATTATATGGTGCTTTCTAGTGGGCTGGAGATAGAAGGAACAAAGGAAAGCATGCATGTGGCAAAAAGATACAAGACAGGGGCGCCTGGGTGGCACAGCGGTTAAGCGTCTGCCTTCGGCTCAGGGCGTGATCCCGGCGTTCTGGGATCGAGTCCCACATCAGGCTCCTCCGCTATGAGCCTGCTTCTTCCTCTCCCACTCCCCCTGCTTGTGTTCCCTCTCTCGCTGGCTGTCTCTATCTCTGTCAAATAAATAAATAAAATCTTTAAAAAAAAAAAAAAAGATACAAGACAAGAAGACAGAAAGTATGGAAATACCATCATCTTAAAAGGCTTCATATCTAGTTATTCCACTACTGGATATTTATCCAAAGAAAATACTAATTTGAAAGGAAAAAAAATGAAGCCCTATGTTTATTACAGCATTATTTACAATAGCCAAGGTTTGGAAGTAACCCAAGTGCTCATCCATAGACGAATGGATAAAAATCTATCTGTAGATTAATGGATTAAGAATACGGAATGGATATTACTTTATACATATATAAAGGAATATTACTCAGCCATAAAAATGAATGAAACCTTGCCATTTGCAACAACATGGATGGACCTAGAGGACATAATGCTAAGTGAAATAAGTCAGTCAGAGAAAGAAGAAAATCTGATTTCACTCATAAATGGAATTTAATAAACAAAACAGGGAGGCCTGGCTGGCTTAGTTGGGGGAGCATGTGACTCTTTTTTTTTTTTTTTTTAAGATTTTATTTATTTTTTTGACAGAGAGACAGACAACCAGCGAGAGAGGGAAACAAGCAGGGGGAGTGGGAGAGGAAGAAGCAGGCTCCCAGTGAAGGAGTCTGATGTGGGGTTCGATCCCAGGACTCTGGGATCACGCCCTGAGCCAAAGGCAGCCGCTTAATGACTGAGCCACCCAGGCGCCCCGGAGCATGTGACTCTTGATCTCGGGGTCTTGAGTTCAAGCCCATGTTGAACATAGAGACTACTTAAAAGAAAAAAAGGAAAACAAAACAAAAGAACAAAGAAAAAAGAGACAGACAAAAATACAGACTCTTAAATACAGAGAACAAACTGGTGGTTGCCAGAGTGAGGTAGGTGGAAGTATGGGTGAAAGAAATAAAAAGGATTAAGAGTACACGTAACTTGATGAGCACTGAGAAATATATACAATTATTAAACCATTATAATGTAAACCTGAAACTAATCTAACTGTATATTAATTATACTTGAATTTAAAAAACATTAGTACTTACATTAGCACTCAAAAATGACATATTGAAGTATAAATCTAATAAAATATGTACAAGATCTATATGAGAAATACCTAAAAGGCCCAGAAATAGAGCTACATAAGAATAGGCCCACCCTTACCTTTGACAAAGGAACAAAGTCAATACAATGGCATAAAGAGAATCTTGTCAACAAGTAGTACTAGAGCAACTGACATGCACATGCAAAAAAAAAAAAAAAAGGAATCAAAACACAGACCTCATATCCTTCACAAAAATTAGCTCAAAATGAATCAAACTAAATGTAAAACACAAAATGATAAAACTCCTAGAATATGAAATAGGGGAAAACATAGATGACTTTGGGAATGGCAATGACTTCTTAGCTCTCGCACCAAAGGCACAATCCATGAAAGAAATAATAGAGTAGACTACTTCATTAAAATTAAAAACTTTTGGGGCACCTGGCTAGCTCAGTTGGTAGAGCAAGTGACTCTTGATCTCAGGGTCGTGAGTTCAAGCCCTAGAGGTTACTTAAAAATAAAATCTTAAAAAAAAATTTAAAACTTCTGCTCTCTGAAAGACAGTATCAAGAGAATGAGAAGACAAGCCACGAACTGGGAGAGAATATTTACAAAAGGTACATCTGATAAAGGACGGTTACCCAAAATATAAAAAGCACTCTTAAAACTCAGCAATAAGAAAACAACCTGATTAAAAGGGGTCCAAGACTTTGAACCTGACCAAATAAGATATACAGATGGCAAATAAGCATATGAAAAGATGTTCCACATCATATGTCATCAGGGAAATGCAAACTACACCAACACTGAGGTACTGCTACACACCTAGCAGAGTGACCAAAATCCACAACACTGACAATACCAAATATTGACAAGAACTTGGAGGAACAAGAACTCTCATTCATTGCTGGTGAGAATGCAAAATGATACAGCCACTTTGGAAGACAGTTCGGTGGTTTCTTAGAAAAGTAAACACACTTTTACCACATGATTCAGCAATCGTGCTTCTTGGGATTTATCAAAGGAAATGAAAACTTAGGTCCACACAAAAACCTGCACATGGATGTTGATAGCAGCTTTACTCATAATTGCTAAAGTCTGAAAGCAACCAAGATGTTCTGAATTCAGTGGGTAAATGAAAAACTAACCATGAAATGATATAATGAGTACTGGGTATTATATGCAACTGATGAATCACTAAATGCTACCCCTGAAACTAATAATACACTACATATTAACTAAATTGAATTTAACATTTTTTTTAAATTTTAAATTAAAAAAGAAGTAACAAAAAATAAAATAAAATAAAATAAAATAAAATAAAATAAAATAGCTACTATGGTATGAAAACACATGGAGGGACCTTACCATTAAGTGAAAGAAGTCAATCTGAAAAGGCTATGTACTCTATGATTCTAACTACATGACTTTCTAGAAAAGGCAAAACTGTGGAGACATTAAAATGATCAGTGGTCGTTAGGAGCATGGGGAGATAGGAATAAATAGAGCACAGAAGATTTTTATAGTAGTGAAAATACCCTATATGAAACCATAATGGTGGATACATTTGTCCAAACCCTTAGAATGCGCAATGCTAAGAGTAAACCCTATGTAAACTATGGACTCTGGCTGATTATGATGTGTCAAATGTAGGTTTATCAATTATAATGAATATACCTCTGGTGGGGGATATTGACAATGGGGGTGACTGTGTATGTGTGGGGGTAGGGGTTTTATGGCAAATCTCTATACTTTTCCTTCAATTTTGCCATGAATCTTAAACTGCTCTAAAATATTAAAGCCTTAATTTTAAAAAAGTCTTCAGATCATTGTTCTCTAGTTTCCAGCACAGTACATATTTAATGGACCAAGCTTCAGATTTAACCTCCAAAGACCAGTCCCAAGTAATACATATTTGGAAATACTTAGGTAGAGCTCTTGGCTATATTTCACCTAGTCAGAATGTATATCTGTCCACTGAGGACTACTGTAGCATTCCAACAGTGGAATACCTTATTTCTTGTCACCTGATTTGGCCTCATTTATTTAACCATTAACTTTGCCACAATGCTGAAACAATGTCTCTGTACGACAGTGGAAGCCATTATAACTTGTGGTTGCTCTCAGGTTGCCCTCAGGTATATAAAATACTGTCAAGATCATGACCTTATTAGGAGACATGTGGAAGACTACCCTTTCAGATATCTCATTTTATAAAGGCTCATCTCCCACACAGTTTGTCCAAAAGGCTGATTATTCAATTCATTGAAGGAAGACACTTAATTTCTTCATGAAATGTACCTTTTTGGTGTTGTATAAACATATAAAATACGTATTAATCACCTAGATTGCTAATTATTTTTTTTTATTTAAGATTTTATTTATTATTTATTCGACAGAGATAGAAACAGCCAGCAAGAGAGGGAACACAAGCAGGGGGAGTGGGAGAGGAAGAAGCAGGCTCATAGCGGAAGAGCCTGATGTGGGGCTCGATCCCATAACACTGGGATCACGCCCTGAGCCGAAGGCAGACGCTTAACCGCTGTGCCACCCAGGCGTCCTGCTAATTATTATTTTTAAAATGAAATTTTCAGTAATAGAAATAGAGCTTACCGTGGAACAATCTATTCTTCTAATTTTATAATAGTTGTATTTCAGAGGAAACCTGTTTTATCAAAATTTGTTTTATAAAAATAATTGTTCAATTGGAAAAAAAGTTAGAGGGTAAGTACTTGAGTCCCAGACTCTCAAGTAAGTTATTTTTCCTGCTGGAATGTTTTGTTCTAATAGCAATAATTATACAACTATACAAACTAAACGTACCAGTATAAACCCAGCCATCCAGCTTTTGCCTTATTCTATGCTATCAGACCTATAGTTAGTGGAACAGTTCTTGCATATTCTTATCACTTTATTATCCTGTCACCCATTGTTATGATAAACAAATCAAGTTTACTTAAACATAAAGAAGGCATCTTTGTGGTCCTGCAAATGTGTTTTCCCTAAAACCACTTTGCTAATTCCTGTTCCCAGCATTATTCCATTCAAACCATCAAATATTTATTAAGTACCACCTATTTCCGGACTTTAAAACAGACAATGAATTCAATGTTGAACAAGACAGCATTATTTCTCTATTAGCTAAATTTTCACTAATGAATATAAACACAATTTTAATTAACTTGTCCTATTAAAAACAATTTGAATGATGATAATTGGGAGTTATTACAGAAATAGCCATATTAAGATTAGAAAGAAAAGTCTGAAAAAAGAAGCCTCTTACAATCTCTTATCCTTGGAGTTAGCCACTATTATAATTTTTGAATATTTGTTTTCAGGCTTTCATCTATGATTTTACAGAGATACAACTTTTCTTTTCTTTTAAGATTTATTTATTTGAGAGAGAGAGAGAGCACCTGAGCGAGCATGAGCACAGGGAGGGGCAGAGGGAGAGAATCTTCAAGCCGACTCCCCACTGCGTGTGGAGCCCAACACGGGGCTCAATCTCATGACCCATAAGATCATGACCTGGGCTGAAACCAAGAGTTGGACGCTTAACCAACTAAGCCACCTACGTGCTCTGAGATATAGTCTTTTCTCTATTTTTTATTTTTTTAAAGATTTTATTTATTTGACAGATGGGGGAGAGAGAGCACACAAGCAGGGGGATCATCAGACAGAGGAAGAGGGAGAAGCAGGCTCCCCGCTGAGCAGGGAGCCTGATGCAGGGCTCGATCCCTGAACTCTGGGATCATGACCTGAGCCGAAGGCAGACCCTTAACCAACTAAGCCACCCAGGCGCCCCTATAGCCTTTTCTTTAAATAAAAGTGTTACCATATTAAATATATAGTTTATGTACAGTTGTGTTCACTGAGACTATTTTTATGTTATTAAATACTTGTTGAGAACATAATTTTTTATTATTTTTTAAATATTCTAGCTAGTTGCTCCAAATGCTTCCTTTTTGTAAATAAAGCTGTGGTTCCCATGCACCTTTGACCATACTACAGAAAAGTTCCTAAACTAAAAGAAGTTTTACAAGTTAAATTCCCAGATCAAAGTGTATGAACAATTTTAAGGCTGTTGATGTGTGTTTCCAAATTGGATTTCTTTTTAGAAATGTACCAATTTCTGAAGCTACCAAAAAATAGCATATGAAAACCCATATAGGAGTACCCAATACTAGAATAAAATATTATCTCTTAATCTGACCAACTGTAGAATTACCTTCTGATAGTGAAAATCTAATTTTTAAAACTATCATTATTTAAATTTTTCATCATATTAATACTCAAAGAGGAATATTAAGGGATAATCAGAGAGATTTTTATGGACTATAAATTATTTTAATTCTACTTAGAAACCATTCATTTAAAAGAAGAAATTCCTAAAATATAGAATATATGTGTTAAACTTCTAGATATTTTAAAGATAACTGAGTTCAAAATATCTAATTAGCCCAATACCCCCTTTCCCATATACTTATGAGAACATATCCAATTATCTTGAAAAAGGCAATTAAAATTACTATTAATAATCTTAATACTAGGACATGTTATAATTCATTTGATAATTACATTTCCCACAAAGATACTGTCAGCATAAACTGTGAAACTGCAGATCCATCCTGTTTACAAGTATCAGAGACAATATGCTCACTATTCTGTTGTACTTAAATGTTGTATTGCAGTTTTTCTTAACAGGTAATACGTGACATGAAACATGTCTGATTTTATGCCTCATAACTTCCATTCTGATGTTTAACATTAAGAAATTATATTTATGTATCACACATGTCAGAAAATAATTTAAATAAACCAAGAAAAATAATAACAACCATGCCTTTCATTTCACATGCAAAATATAAATCTTTTATTCATAGATATCAAAGAACCATCTGTAATCAGAAATGCAAACCATTTATATTTTCTGATTTATGTAGCTAACATTAACTATCTTATCTAAGTGTTCTTGTTTATATTTTCAGAAATTTGTTATGAATCAAAATATTAAGTCAAAAAATTAAGAAAAACCAAGAGACTACCTTTTAAGATTGACTCATGAGTTTTAAAAATTCATTATTTCTAGGGGCACCTGGGTGGCTCAGTCAGTTAAGCATCTACCTTTGGCTCAGGTCATGATCCCAGGGGCATGGAATGGAGCCCTGAATGGAGCCCCACATTGCATCGGGCTCCCTGCTCTGCCGGGAGCCTGCTTCTCCCTCTCCATCAGCCATTCCCCCTGCTTGTGCTCTCTGGCTCTATCTCACTGTCAAATAAATAAATAAAATCTTTATAAAAAATTCATTATTTCTATTCTTTATTCTGATTTTTATAACAAGGAAAAAAATGTAATTATTTTGATTTTAAAAACATACACTGGAAAAGGTACCATTTAAACCAGGCTGAAGTTTACATTATTTATTGCTATTTTTCTTTAAAAAATGCATTAGAATAAATATTTTTCTAAGCTTCAAAATAAATACAGTACATGGTTCTGGCATATTTATTTTTTTCTGAAAAGGTGCTCTGAATCTTAGACAACATAAATACTAGGCAGTGTGGTGGTTGCCATAGTAACAAATAAATAGGAGCATAAAAATACATTCCATTTTTCAAATGTATACACTTTTTTCATAAATATGCATATTTTATAGGTAAAAGATTATCCAACTCTTGCTTTACCTTCCCTTTTAAAGAGAGAAACATCTAATTCTTTAGAAATAAAAGATTATCATGCAGCAATAGAGCAGGCTCAAAAAAGTTTTAAAATGCTATATGGGAAATCTTAAGGTTTTTATGTCAATTTTCCAAAATGAAGACATGAAAAAAAACTCCTTTCATTTTAGATTACTTTAATGGTCAGTTCTTTAGGTAAGAATAAAATTGCATAAACTTCTTTTCCTCCCAAGCATGAAATTCCCTTTTATTTTGCATAAGTTTATTATTGCCATGAATTAAATGTAGCACTTGACCATGGAAAGCTGAAAGCTCTGTTGATCACAAAGAAGCCCAAGAAGTTTAATACTAACCCATGAGCTACTACTTAAATAAATGTTCTGAAAATATTTACTCCAATGTGCTAAATTGGAGTTCAAAGAGTTCTTTCCTTTCTCTTCTCCCTTCATTAAAATACAATCTTCCTGTTTACAGATATCCTAGTAGTCACAAAAAGGATATTGATAAAGTGTTCTGAGTTGTATACTTACAGCTAAAAAGGACTTACCCTACATTTTATAGGGTTGGAGAGGGGCTGTGTGATAAGCCATGATGTCAAGTTTGAAATTTATTGAAAGTTGTTGAAAGTCACTGTTCTGTTACCAAAACAGAACAGGAAGATTGCTCAATTGTTACTGGGACACAAATCCTTCAAATCCAATTACATTAATTTGGACTTCCAATTTGTTTCATTAACAACTATCATGTAACATTCTCCTAGAGTGAGAATTCAAAATTTTAAAAGATCACCATCTAGGCCATCTAGGCAGAGTGCCAAATAAGAGGTGAAAAGCAGTGTTGTAGGGCCTACCTTGTGCTCACTCCTTGATGGAGAGGCCATGTACTGTAATGGCTAAGGACAACTGAACTAGCCTGTAAGAGGAACATCCTCATTCAAGCATAGATATGATCCCACTTACTCTTATTAAAGAGAACTAGAGTTTTTTCATTGGGGAGATAGTAAATTTAAACTTTAAGAAGTCCGAAAAATGAATTAAGATACTAGTCAAATATTTATGACTATTGGAATAGAATAAGTTATACAGATGATGTGACTAGGGCAAAAGAAAAAAAAATCATCTTGTCAGTCTTCTTTCCTCCCAATCTTTTAAACTATGTCCCTCTCCTTTTACTATCTTAAAATGGTGGGAAAATATCCCTGGAGACTGGAAAAGGGAAAACATATCCGTCTTTAAAACAAGGGGAACATGATTTGGCAATTAGACAGCTTAGTTTAACCTGGGAACATGCAATAACAAATTAAACAATCAATTAGTAACACCTAGAAGGGCATAAAATACTGGAAAACAAACAACATAATATCTCAAAGGCCAAATATGCCAAATGAACTTAGTATCTTTTTTTTCTGATAGAATGGACAGGTCATACTGTCAAGTAAGAAGTGAATAGTGTTGTCTACTTCAGGGTTTAAGCCTTTTTAGTCTATTCTCCAATTCAGGATAAGGAAAAATGGTTAAGAAGAAAAGAATGTAAAAACTGTCTTCATTGCTAAACGAATGGCTATTGACACACTTCTTCTCTCCTGAGGATCTGTTTCAGAACTCCTTATTGATGACTAGTCAAGAATCTTGACCTCTTTTATGTTTAGCTCCACCATATCAGATCCCTGAAATGTCTCAAAATTTAAAAGTTTATTTCCTTAGTTTTCTTTCTAATTTGTTGACCCTTCTTTCCCCTAGGGATCTTAAATGGCTTGTTGCTTCAACTAAGTGATGCTGCACTGGGACAAGATATAAATCCATTTTAGGTAGAAATTTTGAGAAGGAAAAAGGGAATGCTTTGTGAATAAAATTAAAAGCATTTTCTATGACTAGAGAAAATGGTAAGTAATGGAATGGTATTTAAATAGAAGTGCTCATAAAAATATTCAAAACTTGAATAGTGTGAAGAATAGCTGTTATTTTTTTTTTAAGATTTTATTTATTTATTTGACAGAGAGAGAGAGAGAGAGCCAGCGAGAGAGGGAACACAAGCAGGGGGAGTGGGAGAGGAAGAAGCAGGCTCCCAGCGCCCTCGGTGAGGCAGGGAGCCTGATGCGGGGCTGGATCCCAGGACCCTGGGATCACGCCTTGAGCCGAAGGCAGACACTTAATGACTGAGCCACCCAGGCGCCCCAAGAATATCTGTTATTTGTTTAGAAAAAAGGGAGAAAGATGAAGAAGATTAAGTGTGTGGAGTCAAGAAATGAACCTAATTTTCAAGGAGAGAAGTCTCTGTGTCATACGACCAACCAATTAATTACACAAGTGGATCAGAAGCATAACTATGGTGGAAAGAGGCACCAATTGAAAAAGGAAGTAAAAAATCTGGTCTCTATTACAGAATCAGAATCATAGTCAACTGCTATGTTGAACTAAGCTGCCTATTGTACCAGGAGAATTGTTGTTCCTCATTATGTAATTAACACACCTGTTTTCTCAGCTTCTGTTACTATTTACATTTATATACCTTAGGAAGAAAAAAATTTGGTCCCTGAATTGTTTATTTGACCTTAACTATTTTTCTAACCTTAAATACCATGTAAACAATCAATCAGAGATGCTCCCAAGTTAGAGAGGAAAGAGTGTGCCTTGGACATTATCTATGCAGGGTAATCAAGAAGGAAATGGGGTGGGGCGCTTGGTGTCTCAGTTGGTTGAGCATTGGACTCTTGATTTCGGTTTGGGGCATGGTCTTGGGGTCTGGGATTGAGCCCCACCTCAAGCTCAGCAGGGAGTCTGCTTGAAGATTTTTTTCCCTCTCCTTCTGCCCCTCCTCTCACTAAAATAAATAAATTAAAAAAAAAAAAAGAAGTTAATGGGGGCAAGTAACAACTCCAACCTTCCTCTCTTCCACTCTCCCAACACAAAGCAGTCATGTCTCTCTCTTCCACTCTCACCTTACAATATTCCAGAATGTTTCTACATTATGAAAAAGTTTTGCCAGATAAAACTGACTTCATTTTATTACTAACAAATACTGAGAACAGAGGGGAATACTTATATTTACTAAGCCAGGACTATAATCAATAATTTATTCTAATACCTGAAGAAAAAATAAAGAAATAATCATGTAGATTCAGAAAACATGAAGGCAGTGCACTGTAATGGAAAGACCTCTGGAACTAACCCAAGAAATTCTCGAGTTGTGTTCTTAGTTTGGGGCCAGACCTGGGGTAAATCCTTAACTTTCGTGGGCTCATTTCCTCTAAAAAAGGACAAGGAAGAATGCTAATACAGGGGAACTCTAAAGTTCTTCTATCTGTATAGTTTTAGCCATTTAGTAGAAGAGCTTTCACATATGGGAGCTAAGGCAGTGTGACAGAAAATGCAAAAGATGTGGACTCAGCTAACTTGAGTTTGAATCTTACGTCTGCCCCTCATCAGTCTTATTTCCTTATGTGTATGACAATAGCATCTGCCTTACACATCTTATAGAATTGTTATACAGATCAAATGAGGAAATATATAAGGTGTGAAAGTGCTTGTTAATTATAAACATTAGACCTCATTTTTGTATTTAGTTCTGCATCTTACACTAAGAAAGAAATTTTAGAAAAGCCACAATGTGTTCCAAAGTCTCCTTTTTATCAAAGAAGACGAAATATTTATAATTTACAATTTAAGGGTGTCTGTTTCCTCAGCTACTGATTTGCTAAGAGTGTCACAGTTGGACAGCCCAGTTTCCTATGAACTCAGGTGTCATAGGAAAAATACGTAAGATATCTAAACCAATTAGAAGTGGAAACTTTGGCCCAAAGTCAAAGAGCTATGTTGGATGGTAGTATGTTAGAAGTAGAAAGAAAGGGGGGAAAAGTAGAAAGGAAAAGGAGAATTGGCTGTGCTGTAGAAATAATCAACTTGAAGTCTAGACTAACACTAAGATAAGGAATATGAGCAGAAAGCAGTTGAGGGCATTGGGAATCAACATTCTGATTCTATAAAGTGTACTAGTTGGACCTGCCTTATAGATGACGAAGTCCCTGTAGAAAAAATAAACTGGGAGGTCATCAGACATAAAGAATAACACATTTGGAAAGCTTAGCCAGTAAAAATATTATGAAATTGGGCTACTAAATATAAGGATCTCAACCTTTTTTACTGATAATTTGCTTTTATCATTATGCTATCTGAATTTTCACTGAGTAAATATGTAATGAATTTCAGATGGCTCTACTCAAATTTCCAGAACACAAACAGTTCATTTGTGAAGGCTTGGCACTTTTAGTTGATATATATAAAATGGGAAAATACATATACATACATATACATATCTATATACATTATATATATATATACATACTATATAAATATATATAATCAAATATAAAATAAGGAGAATGAGTTATAAGATGCATATAAAAACTCATATATTGATTTACTATCATATAGATTATGACCTTCATAAATAAAGATGGCTCCAGGAATGCATGGCTCTCTAACAGATGTATGTCATGAAGCAAACCACAGCAAAAAGGTAAAAAAAAAAAACAGGACTGAAACAAGACACAGTATTGTTAGTGCAATGAAATTCAACTCCATTCATTACGTATTGATAAACAACTAAAACCTACAATTAGAGAGATATCAAAATACAAATTAATTTACTTTGGTAAAATTAATCCAAATATATTTCTAATCATTTCAAATGGTGTAAGCATGCCAATTCTCCTTGTACTAAAGATTATTATCTAGTTTCTGGACCAATCTTTGCTCCAAAGTCAAGGTTGGGAATCAAGTAATAATAGCATGTTAGTCCTAACAACAGCTGAAGCAAGACACTGGGGAAACAGCATTTACCATGGACTGGGGCCAAAGAATTGTTACAGAGGACCTAGAAAAATCTTCTTTTACATCTTGTTACACTTTTTATCTTACTTCTTTTGCAGGATTACCTGACTTTAACCTAGGACTAACATAAGATCTATTTCTAAGTAGATCCTTCACTGTATTGATATATCTGAATATTATATATATGCATATCAACAAATTCACTATCTCAAAGGTTTTATTTTTAAGTAATCTCTACACCCAACATGGGGATCAAACTCACAACCCTGAGATCAAGAGTCACATGCTCTACCAACTGAGCCAGCCAGGCACCAACACCATCTCATTTTTTAAATTAGATTTTTAAAATGCTGAATTTAAATGATATGTGTAAATTGTACTATGGAATAATATTTTCTTTCTCATACTGAAATAAGAAAAGTGGTTTATGTTACCCCAAATCAAAATAAAAACTAAAAATTAAGTTAATATTCATAGAGACTAACACTGCAGATCAGTTTTTATACTACAAAGACAAAAATCATATAGTCTTTCAAATTAATATATCTGACTGTCTTTCTCTAATGCTCCTGCTTCACCTGCAGCACATCAGACAAGGTAATAATTTATGATAATCATATGAAAATATACAATTAATATTCATCACCTCTCATTCCTCATCACTTTAGATGATCAGTAATGCAGAGTGAAAATGCTGTCAGATTTCTAATTGCTTTGTAATGGGCTTGAAACAGGGAAATCATTAAAGGCAAACAATCTGTCATTTGTCTGTTACTTTATCTATCACACAAAAACACTCATTAAAGAAATTGCTAATGAACTACAAAAGACTGTACTCATGGTGCTCCTACAGTAGATTAACAAGTATTACTATGAATTGTTTAAAATATTTTAAAAATATGATATTTTGTGGAAATTCATCAGAAAACATCTATCTTCAGTATATTTTTTAAGCCGTGTGGTTTCATTATTTTGGCATCTAATCCATCATTGCAGAAGTCCCTTTAGCATATAAGATTTGTTTTTCATCAGTCTCTAAATAATTCAACTGAAAGGTTGCAAGAAGAAGCTGAAATGCTAAATGTGTTTATTACTAGTAAACTGACACAAGTAAAAAAATAGTACTATAGTAACCCTAATGCTAAGTAAAGAATATATTTCAAAATTTGATTTTTACCCTCGTATCTCCATGGATTTTGAACTCTTGAAGTTGCAATGCTTCATTCATCTTAATGCTATCGTTATACAAAAATTATATTCAACTATTAAAATTGACCATAACATTATTAAACTCTGCATAACATTAACTAATTTGAAATTTTGAAGATATTAACCAATACTAAAATGTTTCATAATATTATATCATATAATTTTGGAGGGGAAAACAAATCATTTCTTTAAATGGTCACATCAAATTTTATATGTCTTTATCAGTGCTACCTTTCTATATGAGATACTTAGTATTAAAAAAATCTGTAGGGACACCTGGGTTGCTCAGTCAGTTAAACGTCTGCGTTTGGCTCAGGTCGTGATCCCAGGGTCCTGGGATCCAGTCCTGCATCAGGTTCCTTGCTCAGCAAAGAGCCTTCTTCTCCCTCTGTCTGCTGATCCCCCTGCCTGTACTCTCTCTCACACTCTCTCTCTGACAAATAAATAAATAAAATCTTCCTTAAAAAATAATTTAAAAATCTATAATAATGACACTAATCTAGTTTTAAAAAGAAAGAGGTACAGAAACAAAAAACCTAGTAATGTTTTGTTGGGCATATAGTCCAGTTGCATTTTATTTTTGAAAAAAATATGAGAGTGATCATGTTTTTCATTATGCTAATGATGAACTGAATCATGAATGTATTTCCTACAACAAAACATAAGAATCTTAGTATTAAAGTCAAACTTTTAAAAAATATGTAGATCTATTCATATCTATTGGAATATACACAAATTTAAAAACCTAAATGCAATGGCATGTTCATATGGGTGCCATGGTTGAATACAGGAGTTAAATTCCAAGCTAACTTCAAAAGGTTCCATAACACTCTGGAAACATCTTCATTATACTCTCTAATTGACTTAAACAGACTTCCTATCAACTGTTTAACACATTTTAACCCACAAATTAACACCCCTTGATCATTCAGATTAACCTTTCTTCCATGAGTCAATTACATGACTAAAATAAACTTAAAAAATTCAGTTTTAAAAAACTAAAATGGAGAAGAAGAATGCTTTAAAAAAAGGATATAAATGCATATTACTACATGGTTGAAACAGATCATCACAAGGTTCAAATTTCAAGGTAACTGGAAAGCTCACAGAAAAGCCAGAGTGGTCATAAGAACAAAGAGAAAGGGGTAAAGAAGTGAATGGGGGAAGGGATGCCAGGGTGGCTCAGTGGGTTAAGCGTCTGCCTTTGGCTGAGGTCATGATCCCTGGATCCTGGGAGGCTCAGGTCATGATACCGATACAGGGATCCTGAGATTGAGCCCTGGGACAGGCTCCCTGCTAAGCGGGGAGTATGCTTCTCCCTCTGCCCCTCCCACCTTTGTGCACGAGTGCACTCTCTCTCTCTCTCTCTCTCTCTAATAAGTATGTAAAATAAAATTTTAAATTTTAAAATTTAAAAAAAGAAGTGAATGGGGAAAATAAGTTTGGTATTTTTTATGATTACTAAAGAGAAACAAAAAAATGGATTATAGATGGTATCTTTAATAGGTTCATGGAAAGATTAAAACATCAGACGTGAAGAAGGTAGTAAGACAGGAACAAAAGTCTAGGTAAGATAGAGACCTCTAAAAGGTATGAAACAAGGTTGAAAGAACACTGACACAACTGAAGTTAAAAAACAAGAAAAACACAGCAACAGGTGTGGTGTCAGCAAAAGTATTTACCTCTTTGTCTCTCCTGCTTAGTGCACTGCCTTGCTCAAATTCATGAATTTTCACTGATGATTACCACTGAAAAGACAAAAGAGAGAATAGATCAAATGAAGACAAAGAGTGAGGGGAAAAATGCAAAAATGAAAAATCATTTCAATTTTTTTTTTAAAGATTTTATTTATTTATTTGAGAGAGAGAGCAGGAGCAATGGGGGGCGGGGGCAGAGGGATACTCCCAGACTGATGGACTCAGGGCTCCTTCCCAGGACTCCAGGAATTTGACCTGAGTCAAAGGCAGACAGACGCTTAACTGACTGAGCCAACCTTTTCAAGGTGCCCCTGAAAAACCATTTCTAAAAAACGAGGTAGGATTGTTCAATAGAGCTGATTCTCAATACCATCTAAAGCTTTATGACAATATGCCAAAAAAAAAAAAAAAGAAAAAGAAAAGTTTCTCTTATTCTAACCATTCGTCTCTCCCTTCCATTAAAACTTGATACTTCAATATTTAAAGCTTAATACTTCCATGCATCTCTGGATTAGCCTCATTTTGAGTCAAGGATTTCAGTCATTCAGGTAATCCCCCTTATTCTAGTCACGTAACTATAAATTAGTAACTGTCACAGCACCTGCATTTCCTCTGGCATAGCACTTCCTACAGCTATTTCAGCTGCTTCTTTGTCTGTTTACCCAGATAAACTCTAAGCTTTTACAAGGGCTACAGCAAACTGTCTTATGTCTCTTGTAACAAAGTGTGGGACACATGGTAGACGCTCAATAAGTGGCTTGTTGATTGAATGAATAAGTGAGTGAAGGCTCTATCTGTACTCTGTCTGTGTGTATATGTGTGTTTATCTCATCAGTAGCTAATTCTTGATGGTTTTCCTATCTTCCCAGCAGATTTTAAGTTGCTGTAGGGGCAATTATCTAATTTCAGAACATAACCATAATATTTTGTGGTACTTAAAAATAAATACAGCTTAGTTTACTAATATGAAAATCCTAAAAACTCAGAAATAAGTAAGATTGAGAAAATTGAAGAAGAGTTAGCAATGAAACCAGTAGAAAGAGTCAAGTAAATATAAATATAATCCTAGGATAAAAACAGCAGAACTACACTGTATATATTGCAAATATTATCCATCAATAAGAAGCACAATTTACTAATATGATCTCAAATTAAGAATTTATTACTGTGTGGAAGACATTAATTAATGGGCAGACAAGTACTGAAGTGATAAATTGAGTAAAAATTGATTTTTGCCATTGCTACAACCAAGGTTCTTAAACCCCTGCTGTATCTATACTCTATAACCATATTTACATCTACATCTACATTTAACTCAACTTGATCAATCACCTTGATTATTTTTTGGTCAATCATCTTGAAATTAAATGTCTATCTTGTTTATGTTAAATGTTGATGACATGGGAATTAAGAGGTATTTGCCCAGGCTTTTAATTTATCCACAAACTATATAGTTCAACAAACATTTGGGTTTGGGGGTCATTTTTCCAACTCAATAGTTTGTAGCATTCATTTGCTCTGTTCAGAAATTCCTAAAATATAGCTATGAATTCTTAATGTTCTAATAGTCAAAACTCAGCAACAAATATTTCACTATTAATAACAACAAAAGCTCATCTTTCCTGAATATTTACTACTTTCAGGCATTATTATCTCATTGAATCCTCACAACGAACCTAGAGGAAGATACTATTATTATTCCTTTTTTACAGAGAAAGAAACCAAGGCATAGAGATTAGTTAACTTAAAATGTTCATATAACCAATAAGAGACATAGTCTGGGTTCAACCTATGCAGTCTGACTCTAGACTTCATGCTCTTTTTTTTTTTTTTTTAAAGTAGGCTTCACACCCAGTGTGGAGCCTGGCGCAGGGCCCAAACTCACAACCCTGAGATCAAGACCTGAGCTGATCAAGAGTCAGATGCTTAACTGACTAAGCCACCCACGTGCCCTTAGACTTCATGCCCTTAACCATTATGCTAACACAGTTTATATTTCTGATATGTCAGTTTTAGATAAAATGGATAAATTACCTTCTTAAAATAAGATAGTGAGAACTTCAGAGATGTGGCACAATAGCTGGTGCTTAGTTTCTTTGAGAGGTGTCCCTGCCCTTACAAGAGGTTACAGAATTAGGGAATCAGAACATACATCCAAAATATATAACAGTACCCTGTGGGATAGGACATATGGAACTGGCTATGAAAGTTGAGAGGAGGAACTATTTCTAAGGATTGAGTCAACATAAAAGGCTTGATGGAAGAGATGGGTCTGAAAAGAGGAATAAAATTAATAGGTGGAGCAAAGAGCAAAGATGGTATAAGCAAGGAGAACCACCTGAACAAGACTATGGAAGAAATACCAAGAAAAGATCCCATTATTTAAATGTTTCATGTATGGAGGTAATAGGTGATGAGGCTGGAAAACTAAGGATCATATTTGGGAGGTAAGTGAACGCCAGGTTAAAGAGTTAGGATTTTATCCTCCATTTTATTTATTTACTTACTTTTTGAAGTAAGCTTTACACCCAATGTGGGGCTTGAACTCATGACCCTGAGATATAGAGTCACATGCTTTACTGATTGAGCCAGCTGGACACCCCAAGACATTATTCTTTAGACACAGCCTGTTCAATACAGCACTATGGAGCACTTAAGATGTGGCAAGTCCAAACTGAGATGAGCTGTACAGGTAAAATACACAACAGTCTTTAAAGATTTAGAATGAAAAAACAATGTAAAATGACTCATTAATAATTTCTAATTATATTTTGAAATGATCATACTCTGAATATATTGGGTTAAATAAAATATACTATTAAAATTCATTTCACCAGTTTCTTTTTGCTTTCCTAATATGGCTACTGGGAAATTTAAAATCATATATGTGGTTTGTATTTGTGGCTTACATCATATTTCTATTGGGCAATAATGCTCTAGAAAATGAAAAATAAAGACAAATGAGCAGGGATTCATGTAAAAAGTATTTTAAGAAGTTTATTCTAGTATAAATAAATTCAGATTGTAAGACAACTAATTTGGTTTTTCAATAAACTAATGGCAGGAAAAGAAAAAACAAAACCAAGATAGTAGTGAAGTGGGATTGCTATAGCTTAAAAGATACTAAAGAGACAGAACAATCAAATGCAATGTGCAGCCTTTGTTTGGATCATGATTCAAGCAAACCAACCATAAAAAGACATTTCTGAGACAACTAAGGAAATGTAAACACAGACTAGATATTGTCAATGAATTATTGATCATTTCAGCAGAATAATGATATTGTGGATATGAAAAAAAAGTTGCAAAGTAAAGTATGCTTTATTGATGTGAGCTAAAGTATGTTGAGATGAAATGACTGAACACTTGGGAACTGCTGGGGGAAAAGAAGGTGTACCTCTTACAATCTAAACCTAAATACACACATGCATACACACACACACACAAATATGAAAAAAATGAATTGAGAAAACTGAGGTACTGTGATCAGACTTTTCAGAATTTGGCTAAAAAAAGGGAATAAAAGAGAAAACATAATCCCCTAATGGATCATAAAAGTAATGTGCTCTTGCTGTAAAAACTGGAGGATCTGAGCATAACTATCTATGAGGAAGGACTAAGCTGTGGAAAGGTCGGTATTTGAGGTCTAAAAAGTTCAAGGGGGTGTCATTCTGTATAGGAAAGTATTCAGAACAGCACTTAAGTCTGTCACTTAACACATTTCCTTAGGGCCACACAGAAGGTATGAAGGTATGTCAGAACCAGGACTAAAATCAGATCCTCTGACTTAGCTTAATGCTCTTTGTGCCTAATTTTAAACATGACAAAATCCTATGGAGAACCCAATTTATACTTTTCGTTTTAGATTTTCTTTCTCATGTCATTCAGTTATTCTTTATACCATCATTAAATAAGTGACCATATTAAAATATGTTATTTAATGTACTTAGGTTTATCTTGACTGCTTCTCAAACTGAGATTTGGTAGAAGAAAGATAAAAAAGAAGGAAAGCAAATTTAAGTAGTAATAGCAACAAAACTATCTTAACATCTCCAAGTGAAATTTAAATCATGCTGCCAAAACACAAGATGCAGTTTCACCTCTGGGAACAATGCAAGGAAAAGAGGTCAACGTGAGGCAAGTAGTACAGACAAGAGATAATAAAAGGGAACAACAGAAGGAAAGGGAGAGGCAAGAAGGAAAAAACTAACAAAAAACCTAACAGTGCCCATTTGCAGGGTCCAGCATCTGCCCTAAAGCAGAGTGGTTTATTCTTTTTCCATGAGCTTGAAAGATGGCCTGGCTACCCTGCTAAGATGCACACTTACTAAGAGTCCTGTTCTGCTGCTATACAATTAGCTATTTGGCCTTGACACTTGGTTTGCTTCCTCATCTACCAAATGGGAATATTAACACCTACCTTACTAGCCTCACTGGGTTGAAGTGAAAGTGAAGCGAGATAGTAAATATGAAAGGACTTTGAAAAGTTATCGGTTGCTAAGATCATCTACAAGAATTAACTTGAACATCTTTTCCAGAAAAAAACTATTAAAACTGAAAAAAAAAAAAAACTTCAATCGGTACAGGTTTTCTCTTAATTTTCGAATGAGAACATTCTAAGGGAAGTGTAGAGACAAGAGAGGAATTAGATCTCCTCACCCTTCTCAAGCCCCCACCCCAGCACTCCCACCCTCCTCATACGCCAGAGAACGGTCAGCAACCACGAAGGGACTGGGAACAGCGCCGGGTCCAGGGTAAGCGAAGGAAGCTTTGGGGAAAGCGGAGGAAGCCCGAGGCGAAGGGGAGTGGTGGCGCTCGCTGAGGGAGAGGAGAGACGCCACAGTCTCGGAGTTGGGACTAGAGGGAGTTAGAATGAGGCGAAGAACACCTTTTTCCACAGCTCGGGCACTTACTGCTTAGAACTCCTTGGAAGCGAAGACTGGTTACCATAGCGACCGCGTCCGGGAGGGCGGAGCGCCCCTTGAGATCGGTGCCTCTGCCACAAGGGCTCGACTAGAAACGTGGTCACGTCAGGGCAATGACTTCCGGCGGAAGAAGAAGCCGGTTCCGGGTTTTGGCAGAGTGCGGGCGAGGAGTGGGTGATAAGGACTGTATGAAGTTTGGTAAGTTTGATATCGACTAAAGTCGGGAGAGGCTAGCCGCCTGTGACTGGGCGGTGCAGCCGAAAGGAATACAGTGGATTCCCAAGTCTCAATTTTGAGCCCTGCCCCCCCCCCCCCCCGGTCTCTTGAAGTTCACAGCTGTGGGAAGAGGTTGCTTGATTTCTGGGGCTCCTGGCGAGGTCTCTTCTGTAATCTAGAGGGCTCGAGTTTCCTGTGAGCAGTTTCAGGAGCTCTTTCTTTGTAAGCGCCAGTAACCGAGGGACTCATGCTGTCTACCTGCCGGAGCTGACTGTTCCCCATATTATTCTTTTAAGGTAATCTGGAAGAAATATGAACTGGAAACATTAAGAGGGAATGCTCCCAAATTCATTTTAATTTTTTGCTGTTTTGTTTTGCTTCCAACATTTTTTTAAAAATTTTGTAAACATTTATTAAATTCCTCTATTGTGTTTAGTGAGTATTTACTATGTGCGGCTTTTACCGGCGACTAGAAGAAATACCTTCTTAGAGGTCATCCACCGCTCGCGTTCATTTTCGAATTCTGTTTTCTTAAGGCTGTTGGAATTCATTAATTTAAGGTATAAGCGTATATCATAAAACCTGTAACAGATTTCCCATACTTGTCTGTATACTTGTACATGAAATTCTTAGGGCGTTTTAAATGAAAATATATGGTTCATCAGGTTTGCATTATAATCCTGATTACTCCGCTACATATTAAAGACCTTAGGAAAGTACTTGCTTATTTCTTCGATCCTGCAAATTGTAATGAATTGTCATCGATATTTTTATTCAGCTGATCCGAGAAGGCCCACTTCTTGTTCAATGGATGATGGCATTTGAGCAGATACCAAAAAAGGATTGGTACAGCATTCTAGGGGCAGACCCATCTGCAAGTGTGTCAGACATAAAACAAAAGTATCAAAAACTCGTATTAATGGTAAGTCTTTATTTGCGGATTTAAATCATGGGGAAAACAATTTTTTTATGTGACCATAAATTTAGGTTTCTTATAAAATGAATGTATAATATGAAAGCAGGAATTAACGTATTAATGTGGTTAACTGAAAGTTTCAGTGATATTGTAAAAAAAAATTTTTTTTTAATTTGAGGTGAGAAAACATGCTGGTTTGGAGCAGGAGATCTTAGTCATGCTGGTTGAGTTAGAATCTTGATTCTACCACCAACTGTGGGAACTTGGGACAAGTTACTTTCCCCTGTGTGTGCCTCAGAGAGAATTAAATGAAATAGTCAAGTAAAATGCTTAGAAGTATGTTACTCAATAAGCCCTGTTAGTATCTAGTAGCCACTACCTACATGTGTCTTTTGAGCACTTGAAATGTGGATAGTCCAAAATGAAATTTATTATAAATGTAAAATACATTTGAAGACTTAGTACAAAAAGAGAATATAAAATAATCAGACTTTATGTTGATTACATATTGAGGCGATAATATTTTGGGTTTATTGGCTATTTTGCATATTTTGTGCATAATGTATGTGCATATATTTGCATATAGTATAATTATATTATCAAAATGGAATTAATTTGCTTTTTACTTTTTTAACATAGCATATGTGGCTCACATTTATAGTTTGTGTTATGTTTTTATTGAATGGTGCCAATTTAGGCCACTTTTGCACATGACTCCATTCTTTGGTGAAATGAGTTGCGGTATTTAGTATCTTTCTGAACTGTTAATTTTTTTCAACCTGTATTGTGATGTGTCTAAAGCCAATATCAGTAACTCTGTAATGGTCTCCAGTTAACCCAGTTTACAAAAGGGGTAGAGGACCATTACTTATATAGCCTTAGTTGTTTCTGTAGTTTTTGCCAAATAGATCTGTGATTTTGCCAAAACTGTTAGTGTTTACTATGAGAGATGTAGATGTTTTACTGTCAGGAATGTATTTATGTCCCTTCTTTAGGTATTAAGTTGACTAAACGATAAGATTTTTTTTATCTCAGAATTTTTAGGATTTCTCTCAGTAAAGTCAAGTAGACTTGATTGAAAATTTTTTCCTAATACTGATCATCCTTGTGCCTCATTTAAACTGAGAGATGAGGCTGGAGAAGTGGACTGGGTCTAGATCATGCAGGCCTTGTAGGCCATGTTGATCTTTAATTTGGCAAGGAGAAGCCATTTACCCTTAATATGGTAGCATCTGTCAAGCACCGGAGTGAATCAATCATTTTGCATACCCTTCTGTAACATATCAGAGAGTTCCATTTGCTCTAGATCTTCACCAACATTTGATGCTATTTGTCTCTTTCATCTATTGGGGGTTTCTCAATTTTGCCACCATTGACATTTTGGACAGGATAATTCTTTGTTATGTGGGGCTGTCCTGTGCCTTGTAGGATGTTTAGCAACATTCTGGGTACCTATAACAACTAAAGATGTCTTCTGGGGGTCCAAATTGCCAACCTCCCCAACCCATTGAGAACCACTGCACAATTCTATATTTATAGTGATCTCTCAAGTGGCTTTTTAGTATTTCTCTGATTGATGATTTTAAGCACTTTTAAATGTTATTATTACTCATTTGTATAATTATATTTTCTGAAGTATCTTTTAAAAAATTTAAGTACATTCTTGATCTTGTGTATATATAGTGTATATTTTCTCCTAGTCTATGGCTTACAAGCTCATTTTCTTAGTGGTGTTTTTTGATAAGCAGAAGATTTTTGTTTTGGTGAAATACAATTTATCACATGTTTGTTTTTTGGTTAGTGCTTTCTGTGTCTTTAAGAAGGTCATGATAATACCGTCTTTTTCTATAAGCTTATAGTTTGCTTTTACCTTTAGACCTGTTTTTTTGTGTGTGTATGGTGTGAGGGGGGGAGGTCATGTTTTTATTCCCCTCAATGTGGATATCCAGCTGTTCACTTATTGCAAAGATTTCCAAAGATTTTCTTCTCTGCGTTGTATTGTCAATGTCTTGGCAGTGGGGGTCTATTTCTGATTCTATTTTGTTTGGTATATTTGTCTGTTCTTTTACTAATACCTCCATCTTGATTTCTGTAGCTTTATAGCCTGTTTCAAAGTCATGTGAAGTTAAGTTCTCTAATTTTATCCTTCTTTTCAAGTTTAGTTATTTTAAAATATTTTAATTTGCTTCCATGTCCGTAGAAATTTAGAATCAGCTTCTGAATTTCCATGTAAAGAAATCTTGCCTGAATTTTAATTGTCTGTTTTGAATATATATCTATTTGGTGGAGTGGACATTTAATAATATTTTGTCTTCTAATCCAGGAATATACTGTGTCTCTGCATTACATAAGTTATCTTTAATTTCTCTCAGAAATTTTTAGAACTTTCAGTGTAGTACTGCACATTGTATTTATTTCTGGTTTTTTGTGGTTTTGGTTCTGTTGTAAATGGTATTCTTTAAAATTTTCTTTTTTTTTTTTTTAAAGACTTTATTTGAGAGAGAGAGAGCATGAGCGGGGGGAGAGGAAGAAGCAGGCTCTCCACAGAGCAGGGAGCACGATATGGGACTCAATCCCAGGACCCTGGGATCATGACCTGAGCTGAAGGCAGACGCTTAACCGACTGAGCCACCCAGGCGCCCCTAAAATTTTATTTTCTAATTATTGAATGATGGCATATAGAACTATAGTTTACTTATTTTTATTTTATTTGTTTGAGAGAGAGTGCACGCACACGCACAAGGTGGGAAAAAGCAGAGAGAAAGACTCTCAAGCAGACTCCAGGCTGAGTGTGGAGCCTGTCCCATTGTGGGGCTTGATCCTAGGATCATGAGATCGTGACCTGAGCCAAAAAATCAGGTCAGCTGCTTAACTGACTGAGACACCCAGGTGCCCCAGAAATATAGATTATTTTTTTTTTAAAGATTTTATTTATTTATTTGACAGATATAGAGACAGCCAGCGAGAGAGGGAACACAAGCAGGGGGAGTGGGAGAGGAAGAAGCAAGCTCATAGCGGAGGAGCCTGATGTGGGACTCGATCCCAGAACGCTGGGATCACGCCCTGAGCCGAAGGCAGACGCTTAACCGCTGTGCCACCCAGGCGCCCCGAAATATAGATTATTTTTATATACTGATCTTATATCCCACAATCTTGCTAAATTTGCTATTTAGTTGTCTCAAAGCTATCTTGGTAGATTCCTTAGAATTTTCTACCAACACAGTTATGCCACTTACAAATAAAGAGAGCTTTAATTCTTTCTATAATCCATGTGCCTTATATTTATTTTTCTTGCCTTAATGCACTAGTTATGTACTTCTAGTACAGTGTTCAGTTGAAGTGGTCAGAGGAAATATCCTTGTGTTGTTCCTGATTTTAGAGAGGTAACCTACGGTATTTTACCATTAAGTATATTAGCTGTATGTTTTTTTTAGATGCCGCTTTTCAGGCTGGGGATATTCTTCCTATCTCTAGTCTGCTAAAAGTATCTATCATGAGTGAGTATTGAACTTTGTTGGTATTTTTTTTTTTCCCCACTTATTGAAGTCTGTATTTTCTTTAATGTTTTTTTATTATATTATATTAGTCACCATAGAGTACATCCCTGGTTTCTGATGTAAAGTTCGATGATTCATTAGTTGCATATAACACCCAGTGCACCATGCAATACGTGCCCTCCTTACTACCCATCACCACTCTATCCCATTCCCCCACCACCCTCCCCTCTGAAGCCCTCAGTTTGTTTCTCAGAGTCCATAGTCTCTCATGCTTCATTCCCCTTCTGATTACCCCCCCTTTCTTTATCCCTTTCTTCCCCTACCGATCTTCCTAGTTCTTATGTTCCATAGATGAGAGAAATCATATGATAATTGTCTTTCTCTGCTTGACTTATTTCACTTAGCATTATCTCCGTCCATGTTGCAGCAAAAGTTGAGAACTTGTTCTTTCTGATAGCTGAGTAATATTCCACTGTACATATGGACCACAACTTCTTAATCCAGTCATCTGTTGAAGGGCATCTCGGTTCCTTCCACGATTTAGCTATTGTGGACAATGCTACTATGAACATTGGGGTGCATATGGCCCTTCTCTTCACTATGTCTGTATCTTTGGGGTAAACACCCAGTAGTGCAATGGCTGGATCATAGGGTAGCTCAATTTTTAACTTTTTAAGGGACCTCCACACTGTTTTCCAGAGTGGCTGTACCAACTTGCATTCCCACCAACAATGTAGGAGGGATCCCCTTTCTCCACATCCTCTCCAAAAATTGTTGTTTCTTGCCTTGTCAATTTTTGCCATTCTAACTGGTGTAAGGTGGTATCTCATTGTGATTTTGATTTGAATTTCCCTGATGGCTAATGATTTTGAACATTTTTTCATGTGTCTATTAGCCATTTGTATGTCATCATGGGAAAAGTGTCTGTTCATATCTTCTGCCCATTTTATGATTTGTTTATTTGTTTCTCGCATATTGAGTTTGAGAAGTTCTTTGTAGATCTTGGATACCAGTCTTTTATCTGTAGCATCATTTGCAAATATATTCTCCCATTCCGTGGGCTGCCTCTTAGTTGTTTTGACTGTTTCCTTGGCAGTACAGAAGCTTTTTATCTTGATGAAGTCCCACAAGTTCATTTTTTTTTAAGTCTTTTTTTTTTTTTTAAGATTTTATTTTTATTTATTCGACAGAGATAGAGACAGCCAGTGAGGGAGGGAACACAAGCAGGGGGAGTGGGAGAGGAAGAAGCAGGCTCATAGTGGAGGAGCCTGATGTGGGGCTCGATCCTATAACGCCGGGATCACGCCCTGAGCTGAAGGCAGACGCTTAACCGCTGTGCCACCCAGGCGCCCCCCCACAAGTTCATTTTATCTTTTGTTTCTCTTGCCTTTGGAGATGTATCATGAAAAAGGTTGCTTTGGCCGATGTTGTAGAGGTTGCTGCCTATGTTCTCCTCTAAGATTTTGATGGATTCCTGTCTCACATCGAGGTCTTTCATCCATTTGGAGTTTATTTTTGTGTATGGTGTGAGAGAGTGGTCAGGTTTCATTCTTTTGCATGTAGCTGTCCAATTTTCCCAGCACCATTTATTGAAGAGACTGTCTTTCCACTGGATATTTTTTCCTGCCTTATCAACGATTAGTTGCCCAAAGAGCCGAGGGTCCATTTCTGGGTTCTCTATTCTGTTCCATTGGTCTATGTGTCTGTTTTGTGCCAGTACCATGCTGTCTTTGTGATCACAGCTTTGTAGTACAGCTCGAAATCCGGCATTGTGATGCCCCCAGCTTTATTTTTCCTTTTCAACAGTTCCTTGGAGATTCGGGGCCTTTTCTGGTTCCATACAAATTTAAGGACTATTTGTTCCAGTTCTTTGAAAAATGTCCTCCGTATTTTGATCGGGATAGCATTGAAAGTGTAGATTGCTCTGGGTAGCATGGACATTTTAACTATGTTAATTCTTCCGATCCATGAGCATGGAATATTTTTCCATCTTTTTGTGTCTTCCTCAATGTCTTTCAAGAGTGATTTATAGTTTCTAGAATATAGGTCCTTTACGTCTCTGGTTAAGTTAATTCCAAGGTAACATATGGTTTTTGGTGCTATTGTAAATGGGATGGTTTCCCTAATTTCTCTTTCTTCATTCTCATTATTCATGTATAGAAATGCAACTGATTTCTGAGCATTGATTTTGTATCCCGCCACCTTACTGAATTGCTCTATACCTTCTAATAGTTTGGGAGTGGATTCTTTGGGGTTTTCCATATAGAGTATCATGTCATCTGCGAAGAGAGACAGTTTGACTTCTTCTTTGCCGATTTGGATACTTTTTATCCCTTTTGGTTGTCTGATTGCTGTTGCAAGGACTTCTAGTACTATGTTGAATAATAGTGGCGAGAGTGGGCATCCTTGTTGTGTTCCTGATCTTAAGGAAAAGGCTTCCAGCTTTTCCCCATTGAGAATGATTCTTGCTGTAGGCTTTTCATAGATGGTTTTTGTGAGATTGAGGAGTGTACCCTCTATCCCTACACTCTGAAGGGTTTTAATCAGGAAAGGATGCTGTATTTTGTCAAATGCTTTTTCTGCATCTATTGAGAGAATCATATGATTTTTGAATTTTTCTTTCTGGATAAAATCTAAGACCCCGATCGATTTGCGAATGTTGAACCACCCTTGCATCCCAGGGATGAATCCCACTTGGTCATGATGGATAATCCTTTTAATGTATTGTTGGATTCTGTTAGCCAGGATTTTGTTGACGATTTTGGCGTCCGTATTCATTAGGGAAATCGGTCTGTAATTCTCCTTTTTGAGGGGGTCTTTGCCTGGTTTGGGGATCAAGGTAATATTGGCCTCATAGAATGAGTTTGGTAGCTTTCCTTCTGTTTGTATTTTTTGAAATAGCTTTAGGAGAATAGGTATTATTTCTTCTTTGAATGTTTGGTAGAATTCCCCAGGAAAACTGTCCGGGCCTGGAGTTTTGTTATTTGGAAGGCTGTTTATCACTGACTCAATCTCTTCATAATGAATTGGCTGTTTAAAAAATCAATTTCTTCCTGTTGCAGTCTTGGTAGTTTATAGGTTTCCAGTTATAGGTTGTGACCTCTCCTTTTTCATTCATAATTTTATTAATATGCGTCCTTTCTCTATTCTTTTGGATAAGTCTTGCCAGTGGTCTGTCAATTTTATTGATTCTCTCAAAGAACCAGCTTCTAGTTCTGTTGATCTACTCTACTGTACTCCTGGTTTCTAATTCATTGAATTCTGCTCTAATCTTGGTCAACTGCTTCCTCGTGCGTGGATTAGGCCTGTCCCTCTGTTGCTGTTCCAGCTTCTTGAGGTGAGAATATAAAAACTGCATTTTAGATTTTTCTATTCTTTTGAGTGAGGCTTGGATGGCTATGTATTTCCCCCTTAGAACTGCCTTTGCAGTATCCCATAGGTTTTGGACCGTTGTGTTTTCATTCTCGTTGGTCTCCATAAATTGTTTAAATTGGTTTTTATTTCCTGGTTTATCGAATCATTCCTGAGCAGGATGGTTCTTAATCTCCAAGTGTTTGAGTTTCTTCCAAATTTTTCCTTGTGGTTGAGTTCCAATTTCAAAGCGTTGTGGTCTGAGAATATGCAGGGAATAATTTCAGTCTTTTGATATCGGTTGAGACCTGTTTTGTGTCCCAGAACATGGTCTGTTCTTGAGAATGTTCCATGGGCATTAGAATAGAATGAGTATTCTTTGGTTCTGGGGTGTAGTGTTCTATATATATCTATGAGGTCCAACTCGTTGAATATGGCATTCAAAGCCCTTGTTTCTTTGTTGATTTTTTGCATGGGTGTTCTGTCTATTTCTGATAGTGGAGTGTTGAGGTCCCCTACTATTAACATATTTTTATCTATTTGTCTCTTTATTCTGCTTAAGAGGTGGCTTGTGTATCTTGCTGCTCCCCTGGTGGGGGCATATATATTTATAATTGTCATATCCACTTGTTGGATACATCCTTTAAGAATAATATAGTGCCCTTCTGTGTCTCTATCTATAGTCTTTAGTTTAAAATCCAATCTGTCTGATATGAGAATTGCTACCCCAGCTTTCTTTTGAGGTCCATTGGTGGGAAAGATGGTATTTCATCCCTTTACTTTCAGTCTGAATGTATCTTTAGGTTCAAAATGAGTCTCTTGTAGACAGCATATGGGTGGGTCATGTCTTTTTATCCAATCTGCAACCCTGTGGCGTTTATGGGAGCATTTAGGCCATTTACATTGAGACTGAATATTGAGAGAGATGATTTTAATGATGCCATGTTGCCAGTACAGTCTTTGTTTCTATCAATTGTGACTTTCTGTTCTGTATCACTCTTGGGGCCTTTTTACCTTTATAGAACCCCCCTTAATATCTCCTGTAGGGCTGGTTTCGTGGTTACGAAATTGGTCAATGATTGGCGATTCTGGAAGGTCTTTATTTCTCCATCAATTCTGAATGACAGCCTTGCTGGATAAAGGATCCTTGGCTGCATGGTTTTCTCTGAAAGAGCTTTAAAAAGGCCCCCCAAGCCTTTCTCTCATTCCAGGTCTGTGTAGACAGGTCTGGTAATTCTGATACCTTTGCCTTGGTATGTGAGAAATTTCTTTGCCCTGGCCGCTTTCAATACTGTATCCTTGGATCTAATATTTGTGATATGCACTATGACGTGATGTGGCGTAGGTTTGTCGTGGTTGAGCTTGGGAGGGGTCCTCTCTGCCTCTTGGACACGAATGTTTGTTTCCCTTGCTAGATTAGGGAAGTTTTCAGCTACAATTTGTTCAATTACCTCTTCTAGACCTCTGTTTCTCTCCACCCCTTCGGGGATGCCGATGATTCTGACATTGGAACGTTTCATTGAGTCAGTAATCTCCCGTAACCTACATTCCTGAGCGTGCATTTTTTTAAGTCCAGATTCTATTTTAGCTTTGTCTTCTACTAACCCATCCTCCAATTCGCTGATACGTTCTTCTGCCTCATTCACCGTGGCCGTCAGAGCCTCTAGTTTTGACTGAATTTGGCTCATAGAATTTTTAATTTCTGCCAGATTCGCTCTCATTTCCGCCCTTAGAGATTCTATATTCTCCTTAACATTTTCGTTAATACTTTTTTCAAGTCTACACATCATCTTGACCATTGTTACTCTGAATTCCATTTCTGATAATTTGGTTATATCCATATCCATTAGTTCTGTGGCAGAGGCCACAGACTCATTGTCTTTTCTTTGCTGGGGGTGATTTCTCCTTCTCGTCATTCTGATGAGGAGAGGTCGCGGGGTTGTCCAGAGCCCAGATTATTGACCGGGACCAGGCATTGTACCCTTGTTTTATGGGGATCTTAGGGATGTGGGCTTCTTGAATTTTCAGCCTACCTTCTGGGGGAGGGGCTTGCCGCACCGATACTCAGGCAACCCTGTTTGGGTAGAGTCTCAGTGTCCCCTGCAAGGGGGGATGGGGATGGGCACACTGTGAGCCGGTATTTCCAGGCTTTTGTTCTCTGGCAGCTTTCCCTGGCGGTTTGCTGTGCCTCTTCTGAGAGTTTGAGCCGCAGTGGCCGAATCTCAGTCTCTGTCTCAGAACAGAGGGATCGCGGACCGTTCTCCATTGATGTTCTGGCCACTTTAACTCTGTGACTGTTGGTACTGCTCAACCCCGCAGCGTCCCAGGATGTGCGCCCCACACCCGGCTTCCCAGACATCACTTCTAGGGCCGGCTCGTCTCTGTCCTTTGTGTTTCTAACACCGCTAGCCACCAGCCGCCCCCGTGCGCTCCATAGCTCTGGCCCTCGGTCTGGTTGCGAGTGTTCCCCGGCTCTCCGTCTCAGTCTGTTGTTTCGCGGGTGCCAGTCTGCGAGTCTGCCCGCTGCCCCGTGCAGGTGGCTACCGCTTCCCAGGGCCGAACGTGGCGGTTCCCTCCCCCTTCCGTATATCTTCCGATATCTGTGCACGGTTTCACGGCTCCCGGCTTCGTACCTCAATACTCAGCGCTGGAGATGTTCATTTGTAGAGATCCAGATGTATCTTCGGGCGTCTCAGGTTGATTCCGTGGATGTTCAGGCTGGTCTGGTACCTACCCAGCTCGACTCAGGGGACCGGCTGAAAAAGGGGTCCTCTACTTCTCCCCCATCTTAATTCCTTCCTGAAGTCTGTATTATTAATTTTCCTCCTGTAATCTATACGTGCTAAGTTACGTCGATGTTTCTTATGTTAAAACTATTTTGCATTCCTAAGATAAACAAATGTCATTTGTGTATGAAGCATTATGCTGTTTATATGTTGCAGGATTCCAGTTGCTCTTATTTTGATAAGGATTTTTATGTCTAGATTCATATATATTCATGTAGTTTTCTTGTATGTCTGTGTCTAAATTTAGTATCACGGTTATGCTGTCCCCATACAATAATGGGGGAGTGATTCCCATTTTCTCTCGTTTCTGGAAGGGTTTGCTTAAGACTGCTATTTCTTTTTTTAAAAATTTAATTGAAGTTTAGTTTCAGATGTACAACATCATGATTAGAAAATTCTATACATTATACAGTTGCTTACCACTGGAAGTGTAGTTACCATCTGGCATCATATAATGTTACCATAGTATTATTAACTATACTCCCTACACTGTATTTCTTATTCCCTTGACTTACTTATTTTATAACTGGAAGTTTGTGCCTCTTAATCCCTTTCATCTCTTATGCCCTTCACCCCTATTCCTCTTTTCTCTGGTAACTTACAGTTTGTTTTGTGTGTTTGAATCAGTTTCTGTTTTGTTTATTTTCTAGATTCCACATATAAGTGAAATCATATGGTATTTGTCTCTGACTTATTTCACTTAGCATAATAACCTGTAGGTCCATCTATGTTGTTGAGAATTGCAGTCTTTCATTCTTTTTTTATGATTGGTAATATTCCATTATTTATACACCATATCTTCTTTATCCATTTGTGCATGGATGGACACTTAGGTTTCTTCCATATTTTGGTTATTGTAAATAATGTTGCAGTAAACATAGGGGTGCATGTATCTTTTCAAATTAGTGTTTTCATTTTTAGGGGGTAAATATTTTAAGAACTTATCCATTTCATTTAAGAAGTCAAAGTTATTATAATGTTCATACTGTCTCCTTATTATCCTCCTATTACTGAAGGATTTGTAGTTATATTTTTATTTTCATTCTTTATATTGGTAATTTGTGTTTTCTGTTTCTTTTCTCCTGGTCAGTCTTGCTAGAGGGTTAGACATTTTTTAAATCTTGGCCAAGAACCATCTTCTACTTTGTTGATTTTGTATTGCTTGTCCATTTCTCTTTACTGGATTTCTGCTTTTAATTTTATTATATCCTTTCTTCTACTTGCTTTTCTTTTTCTAGCTTATTGTAGAAAATTACATCGTTGATTGTACACCTGTCTTCTTCTCTTACATAGCTTTTTAAAGCTATAAATTTCTCCTAAGCCTGAAGTACTCCTTTAGCTTCATCCCACAAATTTTGATATGTGTATTTTTATGGTCATTCAGCTAAAGATATTTTAAATTTTCTCCTGTAATAGTTTTCTTTGGTCTGTGGATTACTAAGAAGTATATTGTTTAATTTCTAAAATTGGAAAATACTCAAGTATCTTTTTATTATTGATTTCTAATTTAATTCTGTTGTGGTTAGAGTGTACTTGGTATGATTCCACTCCTTTTACATTAACTAAAACCTTTTTTTATGGCCTACCTTATTGTCTATCTTGTGAATGTTCCCATGCACTTGGAGAATGGGTGTTCTGCATTATTGAGGATGGTGTTCCATAAGTGTCTATTAGGTCAAGTTGATATTGTTGTTGAAATACTCTATATCCTTACTGATTTTTTGCCCATTTGTTTTATCAGTGTCTGAGAGAAGAACATTTACATCTCTAACTATGATCGTGGGTTTGTCTACTTTTCCATTAATTTTTGTTTCACTTATTTAAGATCTTCATTATTTTTAGGTGCATGTGTATTTAAGATTTATCTCTTCATGAAGTTGAACCTTTTGATCATTATAAAATTCCCTTTTCTGTATCTCACAGTATTCTTCCTAAAGTCTACTTTGATATTAATATAGCCATACTAGCTTTCTTATACTTAGTGTTTGTATGATTTATCTTTTCCCATCCTTTGACTTTGTATCTTTTATGTTTTAAGTGTGTTTTGTTGATGTAGAGAGTAATTGGGGCCTTAAGAGAATTCCAGCCTGTCAGTCTCTGCCTTTTTACTAAGGGTGTTTAGTCCATTTAGGCAAAATGATTACCACAGTATAGTTCACATGCATCACCTCACATACCTTTAACTGTGGGTTAAGAACTTTTAAGATGGATGGATTCTCCTAGCAACTTTCAAGTATACAGTTGTTACTAATTTCACCATGCTGTGTACTAGATCCTCAGAACTTACTCATCTTATAACTACAAGTATGTATTCTCTGACCCAACATCTCATTTTCCCCACCCAATATTTCACTTATATTTGATGTAATTATTGACAGTGTTTGGATTTAAATCTGTAATTTTCTCTTTTCCTCTTTTGGATTTGTCCTGTCTGCTTTTTGTTCCTCTGTTTTGCCTTTCTTATCATCTTTTGGGTAAATCAAGTATTTTTTATTATTCTGTGTTATTTCCTTTGTTGAATTTTTAGTTAATGCTTCTCTGTGTGTTTTTAGTGATTTTTCTAGAGATTAAATGTAATAATTTTTAAGTTATCACAGTTTAGCTTCAAAAAAATATTATTACTCCACAGTATAAGAACATTACAATAGCACACTTCATTTACTATCCTCCTTCCCCATTGTTCTTATTTTCAAAGACAAGATATGCTATAAACGCTGTAGTGTAATGCTATTTTAAGTATTTCTATTCAGTATTCTTTTAAAGAGATTTATTGGTATGTATGTATCATATTTATTTTTTTCTGATGTTTCTATGTGGTATTACTTTTTATCCATCTATGGAATTTTTTGCCTTCATTTTGGAAAGAATTTTTTTCCCCACTGGCTGGAGAACTGTAGATTGACAAGAAATTTTTTTTTTCTTTTAAAAGCTTGTTTTAAATTGTTTCTGATGAGAATTCAGCTATAATTAATTTCCTTGTTCCCTTCTTTTTAATGTATCTTTTTTTTCTCTGGTTGTATTCAAGATTTTCTCTTTACCATTTGGTTTTAGTGGTTTCTCTGTCATGTGCCTAAAATGTGGGGTTTTTTTGTGTTTATCTTTCCTAGGGTTAACTGAGTTTCTTGGATTTGTGGTTGATGCCTTTCTTTTGCTGCTTTTGGAATATTTTCAGCCATTATGTCTTCACATTTTTTTCCTGCTCCATTCTTCCTCTCCTTTCCTTTTGGGATTCTAATTACATATATATTAGATTGTACCACAGTTATTGGATGCTCTATTTTTTCCCTACTCTTTTTTTCTGTTTGTATTTCAGTTTGCATAATTTCATTGAACCTGTCTTCAAATTCATTGGTTTTATCTTTCCTCTACTGTGTCCATCTGCTGATAAACTCATTAAAAAAATTGTTAATCTCAGTCTAATTTTCATATCTGGCGTTTCTCCTGTCTCCCTTTTTCGTATCGTTTTCCTCTGTCTTCCATCTTTTCACACATATTATGTACCACTTCCACTAGCTCATCTAATATACTTAACTGTAGTTATTTTAAAGTTCTTGTCTAATCATTTTAACATCTAACCCAGAGAAGGTCTATATTCTTTCTTGATGGTGGACCACATTTTCTTGGTTTTTTGCAATGTCTTACCATTTTTTATTGAATGACAAAAATTGTTTGTAAATCGAAAGTAGGCATGGAAGTAAATACTATCCTCTGTTCCTAGGTATGGGCGTGCCCCTTGTGTAAGGCAGCTTCTGTAAGGCAGCTTGTGTGGTGTGCTGAGTCAGTCTAGTCTGCCATTGAGCTGAGATTGTTTTGGTTGTCATTGCTTTAGTGATTCATTTCATCACGGGCTTCAGATGATTTTGAGCAGGATCAGAACCATCCCTTTAGCAGAGTTTGAGTCCCATCAGGATTTGTCTCAGCTTTCCTGTCCTGTCTGTAGACTTCAGCAGGCCACTTACATTTAAGAATGGTCTCTCTCAGTCTCTTCCAGTTTTCCCATCTCTCTTTTAACTGTGGATGACTACTGCCTGGTACTCAGTGTAAAGTGTGTATTCCTTGGAGGGTTTCTCTCAGTTCTTCAGGACTGCCCTCTAACTTTAGTGGGCCACTTGTGCCAGTGCACCATTAGGTGACTCTTGACTCTCCTGCCCGATCTCCGTTCTTTCTTGTGAGCACTTGACAAAGGCCTATGGGATAGAATTGGTGGGCGGGTACAGTCTGTATACATTTGGGGTGCCTAGGGACTCTAAATTGTCATGCCAGTCTGTAGTCAGCCTTTAAAATTGATTAAAAGTTTGTTTTCTTTTTATCTATGTCTGTGATGGCTTCCTGCTTCTGCTGCTGTGCCAAAGATAAAACCAGCCATGGGTTTCTTCTATTTTGAGGAGGGTCTTTTCACTTTGAATTTGGATTCATTGGCTTTCTTTAAGTTCTCCATTCCCTATTAAACAAAACAAAACAAAGCAACTATGAGTTTGTAGGATATCTAACTGGTTCTCCTGGATTATTCCTATTAGCGTTAAAATGTACCATTATTTCTCCCATTTGAGAAAAAAAAAAAAAAAAAAACCAAACTTTTTCTCAACCCATTTCTGCCACTTGTTGCCCTAACTCAGTGTTCTTTGTAGCAAAAACAACATTTTAAAATGTTGTTTCTATTTCCTTTCTTCAATTTCTGTCTTCCCAACTCTTTTAAACGTACTCCTGTGAGCCTTCACTCTCACCACTACACTGAAACTGCTTTTATCAAGATTGCCTGTGATACCTGTAATGGGAAAAAACACAGTCTTATGTTTTTCCTTCACTCACACACAATTCTTCTGTCACCTGATGTGTGGATTTTGCACACATCAAGCAATTTCCTGCAACATCGGCAGGATTTCCCATTATTCTCTTCAATTCTGACATTACCTGGCGATAGCTCAGATCCCACAAAGTTAAGGTCTTATGCCCACAAGACTGCCCTTACTCAAGATGCCAGTCACAAGTCCCAGGTTGTCACCTGTACTTCTGATTGACAGAACCCCTTATGAACTAGGGTTTCCAGACCCCTTCCTTGAGTTTGGTCATTTGCTAGAATGGCTCACAGAACTCAGAGAAATAATTATGTTTACCAGTTTATTGTATAATAAAGGATATGATAAAGGGTGCAGATGAACAACCGGATGAAGAGGCACATAGTACAGGAGCTTCTGTCCTAGTAGAGTTGGGTATGCTACCCTCCTGGCCTACAGATGTGTGTGTTCACCAACACAGATGCTTTCTGAACCCTGTGCTATTGGGAATTTTATGTAGACTTCATCAGGTTGGCATGATTGATTATTAACTCCGCTTCCACTCCTTTTTCCTTCTCTGGAGAATGGGGGGTGGGCCTGAAAGTCCCAAGCTTCAAATTATGGCTCATACTTTCTGGTGAGCAGCCCCCATCCAGGAGGCCACCAAGTCACCCTATTAGAACAAAAGACACTCCAGTCACCTAGGGGGATTCCAAAGGATTTAAGAATTCAATGCCAGAAACTGGAGGCAGAGACTTGTGTATATATTTTCTATTATTTCACAGTATCCGTGTTGCTAAAACCAATGGTCAGTACTTAGTCTTTATTTTGATGTATTACTGAGATGACCATTTATCCTACTTTTCCCAGAGTAGTTGAGGTTTATGCTTGTTGTCCTGGCACAATTAATAGCTCCCTTTTTCATTTTCTGAAGTGTCAAAGTTTAAGTTGTAAATTTAAAGAGATTTTTTTTGTAGTTGTATATAGTTGTCCAAGTCATTACCACAATTAAAATGTGGAACATTTTCATAATGCTAAAAAGTTTCTTTGTGCCTTTGATCCCCTGATACCTGCAGTTTTAACCAGCTGGGCTGATGATTCTGGTGCACAGGTGAGTGTGGCGCCGCTGAACTGTGTTATAGTGTCTACAAATGTGAGGAACTGAAGTCCCAGAGAAGGAGGGTTAAAGCGAGAAAAGGGGGGGAAAAAAGACACTTAAAAGGAAGAGTGATTGGCCCAACTGTCTCCAGATACGCTTTGCTGTACTGGCTCCTTGTGGAGGAGAAAACTTCCCAGACAAAACTCAGTTAAAAAAAAAAAAAAAAAAAAACAATTTCTTCTCCTAACTTGGTTTCCTCCTAAGCCACATAGAGCTGAAGGCTTCTGAGCAAAGTTGATGTGGATAGCTGGGTAAATTGCTTTGGGATAAAGAGGTAGGGCTACTAGTTACTTTTGGTAAGCTGTGAAAGAAGCTTTGGAAAGGGGGAAAGACACTCTTCCTGGGCATTCCAAGGATGGGACCTCTTCCTCCAGGCAGACACCACTCTGTTAGGTGATAAATTTAAACTGTCAACCCTACGTATATAACAGCAGCTTTTGACACAGTTTATCACATACTCTTCTTTAATATATTTTCTTCACTTACCTTGTAGAACATGATATTTTCCTGATTTACCTCTTACCAAACTATCTCTGGAAAGTAGGAGGTACTCAAAATAATATTTGTTCAATGAGTGAACTGTATGAATATAGTCTTCTTTATATTTTAATTTCTCCATTGATGATTTTAATTCTGTATTTGTAATTTCTAGCAACTCTGCCTATTTACTGAGTTTCCTTTTGTGTGTGTATGCGTGTGCGTGGCGTCCTGTTATTGTTTGAGGAATGAAATATCTTTCTAAGGTTAGTAAAGTTCTCTTAAGTTTTCTTCTTCAAGTCTTTGGGGTTTTTTTTCTCTTTTTTTTTGTTATAGAGGTCCTTTTCCCTATATTTGGTGATCGTTGGACATCTGTTCATCTTTAAGAATGAAATGTTCCACTTTCCACTGCTTCATTATTAGTGTATAGGAACACAACAGATTTCTGTACATTAATTTTGTATCCTGCAACTTTATCGAATTCATTCATCAGTTCTAGGAGTTTTTTGGTGGGGTCTTTAGGGTTTTCTATCTAGTAGTTTTTTGGTGGAGTCTTTAGGGTTTTCTATTTGTAGTATCATGTCATCTACAAACAGTGAGGGTATTACTTTACCAATTCTTTACCAATTTGGATGCCTTTTATCTCTTTATGTTGTCTAATTGCTGTGGCTAGGACTTCTAGTACTATGTTGAATACAAATGGTGAGAGTGGACATTCTTGTCTTGTTCCTGACCATAGGGGAAGATCTCTCAGTTTTTCACCATTAAGTATGATGTTGGTTGTGGGTTTTTCAATAAGGCCTTTCTTATGTTGAGTTATGTTCTCTCTAGACCTACTTTGCAGGTTTTTTATGATGAAAGAAATTGAATTGAAGACGATGCAAAGAAATGGAAATGAGTCCATGCTTATGGGTTGGAAGAACAAATATTGTTAAAATGTCCATACTACCCAAAGCATTCTACACATTTAGTGCAATCCCTATAAAAATACCAACAGCATTTTTTTCAGAACTAGAATAAACATTCCTAAAATTTGTGTGGAACCACAAAGGACCTCGAATAGCCAAAGCAAACTTTAAAAAGAAAAGCAGAATTGGTGGAGGTATTACAATTCCAGATTTCAAGTTACATTACAAAGCAGTAGTAATTAAAACAGTATATGGTACTGGCATAAAAAGAGACACATAGATCAATGGAAGAGAACAGAAAGCCCAGAAATAAACCAGCAATTACATGGTCAATTAATCTTTAGCAAAGGAGGAATGACCACACAATGGGAAAAGACAGTCTGTCCAACAGTATTGGGAAAACTGGACAGCCACATGCAAAATAATGAAACTGGACCATTTTCTTTCACCATACGTAAAAATAAACTCAAAGTGGATTAAAGACCTAAATGTGAGACTTGAAACCATAAAGATCCATGGAGACAGTACAGGCAGTAATTGTTCTGACATCAGCCATAGCAAATTTTTTCTAGATATGTCTCCTGAGGCAAGGGAAATAAAAGCAAAAATAAAATTTTGGGACAACATCAGAATGAAAAGCTTCTGTGCAGTGAAGGAAATAATCAGCAAAAGTAAAAGACAGCCTACTGATGGGAGAAGATATTTGCAAATGATATATCTAATAAAGGGTTAGTATCTAGAATACATAAAGAACTGATATAACTCAATATCCAAAAACTGGTTAATCCAATTAAGAAATGGGCAGAAGACATGAATAGCCATTTTTCCGAAGAAGACATACAGATGGCCAACAGACACCAGAAAAGATACTCCACATCATCAGGGAAATGCAAATCAAAACCGTGGTGAGGTATCACCTCACACTTATCAGAATGTCTGAAATCAACAAAAGAAACAACAGGTGTTGGCAAGGCTGTGGAGAAAAAGGAACCCTCTTGCACTGTTGTGGGAATGCAAACTGGTGCATCCACTGTGGAAAACGGTATGGAGGTTCCTCTAAAAATTAAAAATAGAACAACCCTATGATCCAGTAATCACATTACTGGGTATTTACCCAAAGAATACAGAAACACTAATTCAAAGAAATACATGCACCCCTATTATTGAAGCATAATTTAAAACAGCCAAACTATGGAAGTAGCCCAAGTATCCATCGATAAGTAAACGGATAAAGACAGTGTGGTGTATATGCACATGGAATATTATTCAGTCATAAAAAAGAATGAAATCTTACCATTTTCAACAACATGGATAGCGCTAGAGAGTATAATGCTAAGCGAAATAAATCAAATATCATATGATCTCATTCATATGTGGATTTTAAGAACCAAAACAAATGAGCAAAGGAAAAAAGACAAAACAAGAAACAGACTGTTAACTATAGGGAACAAATTGATGGTTACCAGAGGGGAGGCGGGTGGGGGAATGGGGATTAAAGAGTATACTTACCATGCTGAAAAATAAAAAATAAAATGATACGAAAATTAGAATGAAATGTTCCAAGCTTATTTGGAGGTTCCTGTGCATAACTGGAGGCTTTCATAAGGTAGAGTCAATTATTTTCTTAGATGACCCCAAATGTATAGCATCTGAATCCACTTCTGAGAGGATAATTCTCAGATCTCCTGCCTGAGAAGATGGGAACTTGGGCTCATATTGCTCCACGTGTTAACGTTCCTTTTTCCTTTTGTTTTCAGTGCCACATTGCATTCTACCCCTCAACCTGATGTATCCAAATCCAGAACATTCTCTGATCTGTCTCCACACAGTAAACCTCTGGTTTTCTGCTGTGGTAGGAGAGAGGAAATACCTGGCTTTATGATGAGAGCTGGAGGTCTGATTATGTCTTCTAAAGTCTCAACCAGTCTTCCTGTTGTTAGTGCTGTTCCTCAGCCCCACTCTCAGAGGTGCTGAAAGCCTTCGGTTCCTCAGTTTGGCCTCTTTGGAAATAAGCTTGCCTCCTAATTGTCTCTTGCTTCAGGCTAAGGTTTCAGTTTTCTCAGGTACACTGAATTGGTTGGTGACCATATGTAGATCAGTTTTGTATCTTCGCAAATTTTGATATCTCTCGTGCTTTTTCTCTTTTTTCCTCTTATATTTGTTTTTATGCATTTATGCTTTTGCCTTTAAGAAATTAGTACTCCTTTGCTGGTATTTTAGTGGAGTTCTGGGAGGAAATAAGGATAAATGTATTTATGAATTTGTCATTTAGTGGGAGCCCTGGACTATTTTCATTTCCCTTTTGGGGCGAGATCCCCTTCCTCTGCTTTGTGCCTTTGGATTTGCTGCTCTCTCTCCCTGGTCACTGCGCCTCTTCCTCTACCTCAACCTATTAACTCTTAACTCATCGTTTCACAATTATCTTAGTTTTAACCCCTGCCACCCCCTGATCCCCGCATGTCCCCCTTACATGTGCGTTCGTTCCCTGAGTAGAAGTGCATTTACTATTATTTCTTAGGACTGGAGAGATATAGCTGGCAGGTAAGGAGAACAAGGATACCTGGAGCATGATAAAAATGTTTGTGCCTGTGTTTCCTTTTAGAAGGCAGGAGAGACTTAAATTTTATGGGAAGTAGCCAAGAGAAGGCTTGGGATTGAAGTTATGGGAGACAACAATCACTGACAGAAAGCATTTGGGGATGGGATCTGAAGCATAAGTAGAAGGATTTAGGTAAGAACAATGTGTCCATTGTTACAGGACAAAAGGATGGGAGGACCGATGCAAGAGCACGTTCCTTTGTCAGTCTGGTTGCAGGAAGTCGATGAGCTCTTATTTGGTGGTTTCTTTTTTTCCCTGTGAAGAAGTCAGAGTTATCTGTTTAGAGGAGGTGAGAAAGGAAGTGGAGCAGCAAATTAGAGAGGATTTTAACTGGCATTTTCCTGGGAAGGCTCCCTGTAGGTAACTATGTATGCTGATAGCAGCAAAAGTCTCGCCAAACAACTAACTGTACAAAGGGCATCCAGAGCTATAAAGAAGCACCAAAACAGCCTCGCTTCTTGGCCTCCTTTAGCCTGGCCAGTGGTGGCTTCTGTCCCTGTATTACAGCTTAGCACAGTAACTTGTAATTACGGCCGTGGGTTAAATTATGTTTAGTATATTCTGTTCAAGAAGACTAGGAAGTATGTAGTAATAAGATGTAATTGGTAGGATGTGTATTGTCCTTTGTAGATTGTACTTCACAGTCTACAAATGCTTTTACATCTTACCTGGTTTTATCCTGTCAGCAGCCCCATACAGTAGGTAATATTATCCCTATGTTTGCAATTGAGGAAAACTGTGGCTTAGTTACAATTAAGTGGTTTGTCTGAGACACACAATTAGTAAGCGGTAAAATCTAGACTTGATCACATATTCTCTGCCTCTAGACTCTCTTCCATTATATCAGACGTCTCACAATTGCCATCCAAAAGGGTTTATTAAAGGTTGTTTAAAGACATCATTTTCAGTGTTCTGGATGTCCATGGAACACCTCATTCATGTACAGGCAATGAAGTATTACAGAAGGTCAGACATAATTACTGCTCTGTTTTAATTTTGAAGGGATCTAGATTATATATGGAATGAAACTTATCTTCCTTATTCTTTTTGTATAAGTTTAGAGTTTCTAAAAGAATGGAGCAAAAGAAAATTATAAGGGGAAACCATACTATTTATCATGTTTATCAGATTTTTTTTTTCAAAAACAGACTTCAAAGTTTGTATTCTTTCCAGTTTGAATTACCTTTTTCTCCCCTCAGTCTGTGTTTTTCAACAATGTCACATCACAATTGGGAGAATAAAATTACATTTGACAAATACCATTCTGTATCTAATTTTGTAAAGAGGCACATTTATTACATGTACTTTTCCAAGTTCAGAAGACTTCGAATTTAACACCTCCTACATAATTAGTTGTTGGGATAAAATATTGCTAAATCGTAGGCTGGTGAGTTTACAATGCATGTTGATTTAGTAAATACTGTTTCCGTTTTTCAGTTTTTGTAAATGTAGTGCTTATTCAAGGCCCCAATTCTGAAAAAATTCTTACCAACTAAGATATTTTAGAATGATTTAATAAATATAAATATAAATATAAATATATATATAAATGTAAAGTGCAGAATTAGCCCAAAAGACATTTGTTTCACATACCATTAAGTCTGTTGCCTAATAATTTACTATATAAAAATAAAGGTAATTGAATCAGTATTTCCCAGCAGCATTTTATTAATATGGACTTTACTCATTAATAAAAGTGCACTGCCCTTGTTGTCTCCTTATGAACCATTTTAAAAATATATTTTAGTTTTCTAATATAAGTTGAGTAATAATCCACTGCTTTGAAATGGTGCAGGGCCAAGAATGATTAGTTATATTCCCATAGTTGTTGTGGTTATGCATGTGAAAATTGCTGTTTACTAAAGATAAAGCTTCCCCCCCAAAGCTTTGTCAAATTGAAAATTGGGGTCTTTTCACATTGATGTTGATAATATTACAGGATACCTTTCAACTGGAAAAGAATTATTGTGTTGGAAAATTATATGCTGCTGTTACAATATGTTCCATAATCTTAAAGAAAATCCATGTAATTTGAGGCAGGAGTGGGCAGGGGAGTCTCTTACTCTTAATATTGGAAGGGTATAAAATGCTGCATAATACTTATGTGGGCATTCAGAGGTTCTCTTTTGATTACAAGTAGTTATATATATATATATATATATATATATATATATATATATATATATATATATATAGATCAGCATTAAGCTAGTTGTGTAATACATTTTAGGATCTTGAAAAAGAAGGTAGAAATGATACCTGTGCTATAATCAGAGGAAAATTACCACAATCGAAAAGAAGAGGGCTAAGGACAATTCTTGAAACAGATCTTTTGACTACATTACAGAGCGAAGTGATCTCGATTATAGGAAAGGCATTAAGAGAAATTTTGTGAAAAATCTGGGGGTGTTGTAAGTAAAAATCAGAAGGGTATAACTTGTAATGAGCAGTATAAATTTTGCTAATGTGGTTAACTGTTTAGCTGTCATCTGGATGTCATATAAGGTGCAAGATATTTAACTTAGGTATCTTATGTAAACTATTCTTTTCCATTATAAAAATAGTAGGAATAAGACATTTTAAGTAAATATTTAAGTAATGATTTTAGCTAATTCATAGCACAATTTCAGGCACTCCTCTAATCACTTTAGGCGCATTTACTCATTTAACTCTGTGATGTGAGGTATCATTATTATCCCTAACATTTAGATGAGAAACCGATGCTCAGAAATTAAGTAACAACACTGGTTAGTGGCAAGATATTATGACATACTCCATATACACTTTGAAAGCTAGTTAAATAAAAAAGGAAAGAATTAACCTTTTCATTGTATTTTTAAAAATCTTTCTACTGCTGGGGCGCCTGGGTGGCACAGTGGTTAAGCGTCTGCCTTCGGCTCAGGGCGTGATCCCGGTGTTATGGGATCGAGCCCCATATCAGGCTCCTCCACTATGAGCCTGCTTCTTCCTCTCCCGCTCCCCCTGCTTGTGTTCCCTCTCTCGCTGACTGTCTCTATCTCTGTCGAATTAAAAAAAAAAAAAAAAAATCTGCTTACACGCCACAATAATAAATTAGATCTTTAGAGAAAAGGTAGCATTTATGTTATAGGTACAGAATAGTGAAGGGGTTAAAAATGTGGGCTCCTGGGTTTGAATTCAAGTGTGCTACATAATCAGTTCTGTGACTCTGTGCCAGTTCCATAATTGTGTGTTGTTTCCTTGTCTGCAAAATAGATGTGAATCATCATTTACTCATAACAAATATTTATTGAATACCTACTATTAGGCATTTAGTAACTATCCTATAGGGTAGTTATAAGGATTTAAATGAGTTAAATACATAAAGCATCTAAAACAATGTTTGGCATGTGGTAAATACACGATTATTATTTTATAGTTGTGTATAATCAGCATCGAAGGCTGATGCTTTACTGATTTTGTTTTCAGCACAGCGAAAATAACACTTTAATCTTTTTTACCTACTTAAGGGTTATCATAAATTTTTGTACTGTGAAAATGCAGACATAAGTTGTTGGGGACATAGTGAAAAATGTCAAATGTCAGTTTATCTGTTAAAGATGAAGAATATATATCTATAGATGGCTGCATATTTGCAGACCTGATTAGTCAATCAAATGAAAACAACTTTCTCTCAGACTAGACTTCTGCACTGTCATTTTCACCCTCTTTTTAAAAAAAGATTTATTTGAGAGAGAGATAGAGACAGCACATGTGTGTTCTGGGGGAGGGGCAGAGGAAGAGAGAGAATCCCAAGGAGACTCCCCACTGTTCATGGAGTCCAGTGCAGGGCTCAATCCCACAACCCGGAGATCATGACCTGAGCCAAAATCAAGAGTCAGGACACTTAACCAACTGAGCCTCCCACGTACTCCTCATTTTCACCCTCTTTGGATTGTCCTCGTTCTCTAAAACAGTATTTCTAGACTGTGAAAACATTGTACCACATTGGCCTTCTTGTCAGCTTCAATACATATATATCCATCAACCCTCAGTTTATTCTCTATTGGTAAGAGTCTATTATGGTTTGTTTACCTCTCTTTTTTTTTTTCTTTACGTTCATCTGTTTTGATTCTTAAATTCCACATATGAGTGAAATCATATGTATTTGTCTTTCTCTTATTTCGTTTAGCATAATACCCTCTAGTTCAGTCCATGTCATTGCAAATGGCAAGATTTCATTCTTTTTGATGGCTGAGTAATATTCCATTGCGTGCACATGTGCTTGCGCACACACACACACCCCATATCTTCTTTATCCATTCATCTGTCGATGGACATCTGGGCTCTTTCCGTATTTTGGCTATTGTGGACATTGCTGCTATAAATATTGGGGTGCATATGCCCCTTCGAATCACTATGTTTTTATCCTTTGGGTAAATTCCTAGTAGTGCAATTTCTGGGTTGTAGGGTAGCTCTATTTTTAACTTTTTGGGGAACCTCCATACTGTTTTCCAGAGTGGCTGCACCAGTTTTCATTCCCACCATCACTGTAAGAGGGTTCCCCTTTCTGTGTATCCTCACCAACATTTGTTTTCTCCTGAGTTGTTAATTTTAGCCACTCAGACTAGTGTGAGGTGGTATCTCATTGTGGTTTTACTGCATATTTTCTTAAAGAAGGTAGCAGGCTCTGTCATATTTCAGAAAAAAAATTTATTTAAACAAGTGAATAAAATAAAAGATTTAGCACAGAGTTTCTTTTCAGCCTGGAGATGCTGCTACGCATCATGTAATATTGTGCTATTTGGAAAACCTGTGTTTTTCTGTATTAAAAAGAAAAACATCTCAAAGGCAGTTAGCTTGATTAGGTTGATTGTTGGCTAAATTCATCATGTTTTGGCTGTTTTGTTAACTCCTTTACTGTGGATGGTTGAGGTAGATAGGGCTGTTATATTCCTATATTGAGTATCTCCCTAATGTTGCCCTCTTGTTGAAATTTCCCTCTTTCCTCCTCCTTAGCTGTGTCTCTCCTCTATTACGACTTCTCTTTGAACAGTTTCTCATTACTCCTATTGCTCCTTCTCATCTTTAGTCATTATTTCTTTTGTCTTTTTTTTTTTTTTTTTTTTGGCTGTTGCCTTTCTTCTCCCTGTTTTGTTTTTGTGTCTTTTCTCTCCTTTTGCAGTTTTTTTTCTCCCATGCTTCTTTGTCATTAGTTGATTTACAAGGTCCACGGTCAACTCATGGAAATGCATCTTTCTTCTGATTTTGAACTTTGGGGGATGATATTGCCTTCAATTTTTGATTCTTCTGGTTCATTGATGAGCTCAGAGACTTTTTTAACTTTCTGGTTCTTTTACAGGTATAGATAAGTATGAGAATTATTTATTGTATGTTATTTCTAAAAAGACATGTAGTCTGAAGCATGACTTCTTTTCTAGGAGTTTAGGGGTTAGTGGGTAGTGTCAGAGGGCAAGGAAAGCTCAGGAAGTTGATGAGAATCATTGCACTAGCCCTCAAGATGCATTGGTGGCAAGTGGAGTATTTATAAGAGCTGTAGTAGAGGGGCGTCTGGGTGGCTCAGTCAGTTCGGTGTCTGCCTTTGGCTCAGGTCATGATTCTGGAGTCCCAGGATCGAGCCCCCCATCGGGCTCCCCACTGAGTGGGGAGTCTGCTTCTCCCTCGGACCCCTCCCTTTCTCTCTCTCAAATAAATAAATAAAATCTTTTAAAAAAGAAAAAAGAGCTGTAGTGGAGGATGAGGCAGTGAATATTGTGTTGTAAGGCTTTGATATAGGCTAGAAAGTTGGAACTTTAGTCCATAGGTCCTGAGGATATTTCTGAGCAAGATTAGATCTGTACTTTACCTGGTAATATTGATAACTGTAAATAAGATGTTGTAGTGGGAGGAAACTTGAGGCAGGGAGAATACTGCCTTTGCAACAATTAAGCCAAGAGTTAATGAGGACTTGACCCATTCATTGTATTAGTATTGGGAGTAAAATGGAAGAGAGATGACAAAGAATATGGAGGTAGATTCAGTGATGGATTGAATATGTTAGGAAGTGGGGAGTTGAAAATGAATTTGTGATTTTTGAGTTTAATCTGAAGGAGGCAGGTGATGTTCTTTGCTAAGTACGGTAAGGAACAGAAGAAGAGGAAGGTTTCTGAGGAAAGCTGTTTGGTCTTTAAAGAGCAGGTTGAGGGTGATTTGTCAGGGGAAGATTTCCACTTATGAGGCCATGTGAAAGATTCCAGTTGGCAGGTGGGAGTGCAGCTATAACTCGAGAGGTCAAAGTGAAAGCCATACATTCGGCACTGACTCCATAAGATTTACCTCAGGACCAAGGAGGTGGGAATATAGTGTGTTATGGCTTGGGGAATGGCTCTTCACAAAGAAACTAAAAAGTGGTGGCCAGAGGTAATAGTAGTCTAACTAGGAGAGTGGAATATTACTAAAGTCAAGGAAAAGAGAAGGTGTGGCCAACAGTTGCAAATATAATTTAGAGGGACCAAGAAGGCTGCTGGCTGAAAGAGTCCATTAGATGTAGCAGCTGAAAACATTTGGCAACCATGAAGAGCTAAGCAACACAGAATAGCAGCTGAAATTAGAATTAGTAGGCTGTCTTACAGGACAAATCAAATATAATCTCCCAAGGCCCTTGGAGTCACAATTTGATAACAGCCTTAGCTGAATGTTTTAAAATTTGAAAATTAGATAAATTGGTTCTCCTGTTTAAAAGAATACATAATCTGACCTAGTGCATTATTTAATAGAAATGGATGAAAATTACACTAGAAACTTAGTGGAAGATGTAAAAGATGGCAGTGTGGTATTGTGGAAACCTGAACTCTTACCATTATTATTGTTATTAATAAATGACATATACTTCCCCCAGTTCCTGGGGAGTGTAAAAATAAGTTATTTAAGAAGCTCATCATGGGGTGCTATATGTCAGTGATGAATCACTGACTTTACTCCTGAAACCAATATTACACTATATGTTAACTAACTAGAACTTAAATAAAAATTTGGGGGATAAAAAAGGTCATCATGGAATCTGAAAAAAACGAAACTCAGTCTTGGGAACAGAGAGATTGATGCTTCCTAGAGGTGGGAATGGAGGGTGGGTGGAGTGGGGAAGGTGTTCAAATAGAACAAACTTCTAACTATAAGACAAGTTCTGGGGATGTAATGTACAGCATAATGACTATAATTAGCAATACTGTATTGTATATTTGAAAAGTTGCTAAGAGAGTAGGTGTTAAAAGTTCTTGCCACAAACAAACAAAAAACTGTGTGAGGTGATGGATGTGTTAGCTAATCTTGTATTTATTTCAAAATTTATGAATATTTCACATTGGGGTGTGTGTGTATGTATATATATATAAAACACTCAGCCATATACAGAATGAAATTTTGCCATTTGCAAGACATGGATGGAGCTAAGCAAAATAGAGAAACATAAATACCGTGTTTTTACACTCATATGTAGAATGTAAGGGGGAAAAAAAGGTGAACATGGAGAGGGGAAAAGGAAAAAGAGAGGCAAACCAGAAAACAGACTCTTAACAATAGAGAACAAACTGAGGGTTACTGGAGGGGAGATGGGGGGGTGGGCTAAATGGGTGATGGGGCACTTGTGATGAGCACTGGGTGTTGTATATAAGTGATGAATCACTAAATTCAACACCTGAAACTAATATTTCACTGTGTGTTAACTAACTGGAATTTAAATAAAACCTCGAAAAAGAAAAGCATAAATATGTCACATCATCATTGTATACTTTAACACAGTGTTATATGTTAATTACATTTCAATAAAACAGGGAGGAAGAAAAAAAGAAATGTATCCTCTCTTACCCTCCCTATTTCCACTAAAATCATGTTTGTCCAAATAAGATATGTCTTAAGTCACATCAGCTTCATGGGCTGGAGTTTCATCTGTAAAAATAAGTTGCTTATACTGTTCCTTTCTAAAGCCAGCTCTGTGGGGCTCCTGGGTGGCTCAGTCAGTTAGGCATCAGACTCTTGATGTTGGTTTAGGTCATCATCTCAGGGTTGTGAAATTGAGCCGTATGTTGGTCTCCACACGGAGTATGGAGCTTGCTTAAGTTTCCCCCCCCCATGCTTGCGCACACGCTCACTCTCTCTCTCTCTCTCTCTCTCCCTCCCTATGAAAGAAAGAAAGAAAGAGAAAGAATGAAAGAAAAAAGAAAGAAAGCTCTAGAATTTGTTTCTTCTGTAGTTATTTCCTGTACCTTCAAGTTGTCATCTAGTTGACTCCCCAGGTCTGAGAATTTTTTTCCTAGTTTATCATACTGTAAGTGACTTTCTTTTGGTGATTCAGGATTGTTTTTTTGACTCATAATGCATGCACTCTAGATAGAACAAATAGTCTTGAGACTACTGTGATAATCTGTCTCCAGTTTGCCATTTGTTGAAGATAAAAAAAATTCCCTTCATAGGCTTGCCTGTAATTCTATCACTGAACAATCCTTTTAAAATTTAATCTGGGTATAAGTGCTGCACAATTTGCTTTTGTAGAAAATGAAAGAAATAAATCTGACAATAGCTTTCTAATTATGATCTGACTTGTGTAGCTGATAGAAAATCCATGAAGGAATGATTTAGGGCATTGTTATATTTATCTCATCGCCTGGCTTAAAAGAATCATAGAATTTCAGAGATTCTAACTAAAAGAATTATAGAATGTAAGAACATAAAGGGACCTTTACGACAGAAGACTGTTAGATTGGAGAAATGAAATTATTGACCACCAGAAGGATAGAACAAAGATACACACTAAGTACTCGAAATCAAATAATATGAAGTTTTAGATCAAAAATCATTTTCAAAACTTGTATAAAATGATAATGCTAAAGAAAAATTGAAATGGGTAAGTAGTTGTTTTGTTTTATAATACATTTACATTTAGAATTTCCTTGTGATTTGGTATATATTGTTTTTAGTTATGCCAAGATAAAAAAAAAAACTCAAGACATTTTGCCCAATGCTTCCCAAATGAATTAATATCATATTTTTGTTAAAGTGTTGAAATTCAGTAGAGTATTGTTATTCCACTTTTTCTTTTATCTATGTAAAATAGCTAGAACTTTATTATGTTTCTTAGGATATATTTCTTTTAGGCATTAAAAAATATTGAAGTATAGTTTGTATACAGTGAAATGTACCTAATTTAGTAATGAGCTCTGATTGACTATTCCTGTATAACCACTACCATATCAAGATACATTTTCATCATACCAGAAAGTTCATTTATGCCCCCACTTCTTCCCTAGGCAACCATGGATCTGCTTTCACTCTCGCTATACATTTCTTTAGTCATTGTTTTAAGGGCTAACAATTTCTGGATGTTTTATTTGGAATTTAACCAAATTAATTATGATTTTTAAAGAGAGATGAATTTATCCCTTTACCTACTCCTAAAGAGTAAACCTGATTATAGCATATTACATAATATGCTTTCCACAAAAATGTTGTATAAGAAGTCTAGTTAGCACATTTGGGGTATGTTAGAAGTGAGTTGCCTGGGGTTTACATGTTTTAAAAATAGCAACTATCATCTTGCAAGGTACTCACAAATCATGCCATCTGAGATATGAAACACTTTTAAAATTTGCCTTTAAGTAAATCATGGATTTTAGCTCATTAATCCCCTTTTACTTGTTAAGGTTATTTGTGTTTTGACTAATTTTTCCTTTATTTTCAAATTAATTTATTCTTAATTTATATTATATAAATGTATGCTTAAATTATTTTCTGTGTCACAAGTAAAATTAATATTGTTTTGCCCATGTTATGTACTAATTAAAGCTCGAATAGATTCTTAAACTCAGTAATGGATTACAAAACCCCTTCTCATTCTTTTAGACTTTTTGACGTTGACTGCAAGTTGAGCATTATCCTTGGTGCAGTGTGTGGGATAAGATTTCTCAGAAAAGACCGTATTTCCCTGAAGCAACTTAAACTAAACAAACATTGCCTTTTCACTATCTCAAAATATTTAATAATACAAAATGCAGTTCTTACATTCTCAGAAGGTGGTCCAAAATATTTTGTTTTAGGATTATGCTTTTCAAATTAGTTAAATGTATGGATTCAAATCTGTTTATGAGGATTGAAATAATCTGGGTTTGTCTTCAGTCATTCATTTGTCCCCTCACTCAACATTTGTTAGGGTTAGTACCTACTATATTTCTAGGCACTATTCTAGATGCTGTGGATATAACAGAATTTATCGTTAAGAAGAAGACACATGTTTAAGTACTAGTACCTAGTGTAATAAATGCTATGATAGGGATGCCTGGGTGGCTGAGTTGGTTAAGTATCTGCCTTTGGCTCAGGTCATGATCCCAGGGTCCTGGGATCGAGCCCCACATTGGGCTCCTTGCTCAGTGGGGAGCGTGCTTCTCTCTCTGCCTGCCACTCTCCCTGCTTGTGTGTGCTCTCTCTCTCTGACAAATAAATAAATAAAATCTTTAAAAAAATAAAAAACAAGTGCTATGATTTATACAGCATATAAATTCTAAAATGTAGTTTCATAGGGAAACTTGTGTACAGTGCAGTGATTCAGAGTCCTGGCTTTGTTTCTCTTTGTACTATCTTTGAATTTCGCCTCTGTTGTTAATGCTCTGTGCGACCCAGGGGGATCGACTTAACCTCCCTGAGCCTCAGTTTCCTTATCTGTAAAAATCAAGATAAGATTTTTTCTTGTTTTTTTTAATGAAGATTAAATGAAATAATGTGTAAAGCATTTAGCCAGTGTCTTGCATGTGATGCCTTATTTATCATCATCATTAGAAATTATGCCAAGATGCAATTAGAGCCATATAAAAATATAGCATGATATGCAAATTTAATTATTAGTGTTCAGCTTAGAAAATGTTAAAAATGGTAAAATTATATTTCAGATGTGTGCTTTTTATGAGGCATTCATTACTGTGTGATATATTATATATATATTATATATACACACACAAATTGCTCTATAGAGTTCTATTTATGAAACTTAAAATACTGTACTTAATGGAAAATTTAAAGATTTTCAAGAGTAGTTTTGATTAAATTTTCACATTGCCTTTGGACTGCAACACCTATGAAAACTCCTCCTCTGTAAGTGTTTACTTAGAGAAATTAGTGCTGTTACCTGCAGATTGCAGAAATGGGAGAGCAAGGTTGCAAAGCAAATTCTGCTTCTAGTTTGTTGTTGTTGTTTTTTTAAGATTTATTTATTTATTTCAGAGAGGAAGGGGGACAGAAAGAGAGAGAACAAACGTAAACAGGGAGGGACAGGGGGAGAGGGAGAGAAATCCTCAAGCAGACTCCCTCCTGAGCACAGAGCCCAGTGCAGGGCTTGATCCCACTACACTGAGATCATGACCTGAGCCAAAACGAAGGGTCAGATGCTTAACCGACTGAGCCACCCAGGTGCCCCTCTGCTACAGTTTGTGTAAGAGAAGTGTCCCCCCCCCCTCCACCCCCACCCCGGGTTGTTATCTGGTAAGGAAAGGACAAGGGCCGGTAAGTGTGGGAACATATCCCACCCACAATGGACTCAGTCCCTCATCCTAATGTAATAGAATGGGTGTCCTTTGTACAGGTAAGTGATAGATTCAGTTTCAACTTTCATGTCTTCTATTCCTGTTCTTTTTTCCTCCAGTCAGCTCCTCTCTGATGTGTATAACCATCCTAACCCAAATGGGGTAAGCAAAAAGAAAGTTCATTTCTAGGATATTTTCTAGAATAGGTGAAATACTTTTTTTTTTTTTTTTTTTAAAGATTTTATTTATTTATTTGACGGAGAACAAGAGAGCACAAGCAGAGGGAGAGGGAGACGCTTCTTCCCTCTGAGCAGGGAGCCCGATGCCAATGCCAGTCTTGATCCCAGGACCCTGGGGTCATGACCTGAGCCAAAGGCAGGTGTTTAACCAACTGAGCCACCCAAGTACCCCTAGAATAGCCAAATACTCCTAAAGCAAAAGCACCTTTCATCCTTTATCCCTGCTTATGTGTTTTCCCTCAACAACTCAAGATCTTTCTGGAGTTTTTCCTTACAGCTGGTCAAAAAAGTATCCCCTATGTGTCTCATTGGTATATTGTAATTCTGGTATCCCACTGACCACATCCTGTTTTTACTGTAATTACTTATGCCTACGGTTGCCTCTCAGCTAGAAGTCAAGTCTTCGAAAGCAGGTATCCTGTCTCAGTTATTTTTTGTCCTTGGTGTAGTACCCTATATAATAGACTCTCACTGCATGCATTGGTTGAATTGCACTGGATTTTGCTAAAATAGAATAAAAGGGTTAAGAAGGCAGTTGGCTCCTGTTATTTGGGCCTCTCTGTGTGGGTAGCAGTACTGCCCTCCCCTTTCTATTACTCTTTAAAGGTTCAGTGATGATGTTAGATAGTCCTTGACCCATGTGAACTGATGGCAGAATAGAGCCACAGCATGTGAAGTGATTTCATGTGTGGTGATCTTTGAGCCAGTATTTTGTCTACACCTGTCCTCCGAGGCTATCCAGCTGTTACCTTTCATTTTTAATAGTTCAGCCAAGAGTGTAGAACCTTTCTTGCTTTAGGTTTTCAATAGTTTGAAGACCTACATTTTTGAGAACTCTAAATAGTGATGCAGAAGAGAATATTGAGACCAGAAAGAATAAATGAGGTAGATAGTTAAAGGACAGTTATCTGAAAAGCAAAGTAGGGAATATAAGTTTATAGTTTTCAGTTTACTAAGTAAAGAATACTTTTCTTGGGAAGGAGAAATTTATAGTCATTAAAATTATAGGACTTAAAGTCCTTTTAAAAAGCCTCAGTTACCCATTTTAACATGTCTCAGTTTTGACATGACTGCTTCATAACAATCATAGTGATTCTTGTATACTTTAAAATAATGTAGCAAATAATTCTGCAGTTTTAGTATTGTCTTTTAGGAAGTCAGTGTTAAAATGAGCTTCATGTGAGGAAGTCCTTAACTGGACCAGTTTATTAGTGCATAATGAAAAGGCTAAAAACTTAGTTATTTAATCCTGTTTTGTTTGAGCCATGATCTTCTCAGATACATAAAGCAGATTCTAGAAGCTGCTCTTCTAGTGACCGGCCTGCATCTGAAACTCCTTTGAACTCTGGTGACTATCTAGAAATCCCTAACTGTGCCGTGAATGCCATCTTCCTGGGGTGTGGCAGGGAAGACAGGACAGAGAGAGCTCTCTAAAGGGGATGGGGTGGGGCATAACTTAATCGTAATTTATATATTTATGTTATTGTGCAGTCAGTTCTTATTTGCTATAGTTATAGTCTATATAATATAGTTACATTCTATAAAGTTGCCACAAACACGGAATTAACAAACACTGAACCATTGCTTCTAGGGGAGATATAGGGTTAGGTTCCTATGAGCCTCTGGTCACAACATTTTTCATCAAGTGATCAGTACATAATCTTGTTTTGTGTGTGTTTATGTTCAAAGACATTTTAATATATATAATTGATTCATTGACTTCAAACTCAGGGCTGAAAGTGTTATAACGCCTGCCTAAAGGAAGAAGCTTATCTAAAACATGAATTTTCCTCTAGAAGGCACATCACAGGCTTCTTGTGCTTGAACACTAGACAACTCTTAAACTATTCTTGGGGACCATTTTAAACAATTAACAACAAAAAGCACAAAAATGCAAAAAAAAAATTGTCACTAAATAGATTGTAGAAAGGGACACTTATTTGCATTCATTATGAGAACTGACACATGGAGTCCTTGTTTGACGTCACCTGGGAACATGCATCTTGAGAGACTCAAGTTTTTCATCACTCTGGCATGTCCGTGAATTACTGTGAAAGCATTGCAAGTGTTGATTTAGGGGTTATAAAATAATTTTCACAACTAGACAGATTTATAGATATGGAATCTGAATAATGAGGATCAATTGCATTTATATATATTTATATTACAGAGCTTGTTTCCTCCTCTTCCACCACCCCCATTAAAAAAAATCTTTAAATTGTATTCAAAATTATGTTTGCTCACATTGTCATTTATTTCTACAGAACAGTGTGAGATACATGGACAGATGATTTAATCAAGAACCAAGTATTTATTCTCTTGTATATGCTGGGTACCGCAAATACTTAGTGGTAATATGGACAAAGGTCTTCAGTTTCATGAGTAGCTTATAGTTTAGCAAGTATTGTTTCTGTTTATCAGGTGAGAAAGTTTTGTACAGTTGAATAACTTTTCCAAGGTCACAAACCAAGCTAGAATAAGAACTCAGTTTTTCATTTTTTATGATCAGTGCTTCTCCAATTTTCTCTTCCTCTCTATTTTGAAGTCTCCCTTTCTATTAGATTTTCCCACTCATCCCATAGAATGTCTTTCAAAGAAGTTCTCCCTTGGCCCTGGTTACTCTGATTGTCACTCCTCTCCTTCTTTGCCAAACATTACATGACTACCATCCATTTCCTTCTCAACCCACTCTCTTTCACCACCGGCCTTCTTCTAAATGGCATCTCTTTAAAAGGGCCAGTGTCTTATTTGCCACATTCCACATGGTGGATTTACCGTGACATTTGCTACTCTCACGTGTCTTCCATCTGCCTTGAAACTCCTTCCTTTCTGGGTGTCTGGAGTTTCTTTCCTGATAATCTTGTTGCTCACTGCTTTTCTTTTCCAGCATCTTTTCCTTTATCTGATGTAAATGTTACTGTCTTTCAGAGTTTTATCTTTGACTTTCTTCACGTATTACCAAATTAGGGATTTTTTTTTTTTTTGAAAGTTTAGTTAGTTAAGTAATCTCTACACCCAGCATGAAGCTCGAACTTAAAACCCCAAGTTCAAGGATCTCATGCTCTTCAGACTTAGCCAGCCAGGCGCCCCCTAAACTAGGGACTCTTAATCTAAGGTCTGGTGCTTTTGGAGATCTGTTTATTCCTCATATGCAACTGTGTATCTCCCTTTCCCTAGCTTTTTATCACATTCTTGGAGGAGTTCCTAACTCAAAAAAGTTGAGAAGGACTGCTGTTTATATATCCCTGTGGCTTTATCTGCTTCACAGGTGACTTCCAAATTCCCCAGCTTCCCACCTTTGCCCTTGACTCCTGCCTTCTATTCTCAGCATCTTTAGCTTCATTCTTCCGGAGTGAGTGCTGCAGTATTGCAGTGGTTTCCTTATTGTCAGTCCTCCTACCTATCCCACTACCTATTCCATCCTGCCATCAGGGTAGGTTTTTTTTTTTTTTTTTTTTTGGTCTTTGAAACAAAAATATTATTATGTCTCTATCGTACAAGTAATGTGGAGTTTTAAGTAGGGAAAAGTCCATGTTTGTTAGCGTACTAAAAGTTCCTTTATGATCTGAACCCAGTTTCACTTCTCAGCTTCATCTCTCATTACTTTTCTTACCCAAACGTTCTTTTACTCCTTTCCAGTATAACTTAGTATTCTGCTATTCATACCTCTAATGTCTATCTTAGTACTTTCCTGTCTTGTATTTGCTGTTTCTCTCTGCCTGGAATGCCTTTCCCTTCCCTCTCTTCCACAGTTCTTTCCCAGGCCAACTCCTATTCATCCTACAAAACCCAGCTAAGTGTCACTTTTATTAAGAAACCTTCCCTAATTTGTTCTAAGTTAACACCTTTTCCATTCTGTCGTCTTTTCTTAACACCTCATCCTTTCCTTTGTATTATAATGAATTGTTTACATGTGTGCTGTCCCCCACTGGATTTTGAGTCTCTCAAGGGCAGAGATCCCATCTTATTCATCATTGGATCTTCATTGGCTGGCACAATATCTGACTTGTAAGGTGGCTAATAAGTATTTTTGGAATGGATAAACAGATTCTTGGGCTACCAGTCTTGCACATGGATTATATTTTCTCTATCTGAATCACAAAATCTTAAAAGTGTTAAAACATATTTAAAAAACCATGTTTCAACTGTTAGCTGTTGCATGAAACAGTCAGTGGCTGAGTTGTTGACTGCTTCCTTAGGCAATATTTTACTAAGCATTAGGTGGCAGTAGTGTGTTGTACTTAACTTTACCTTTGTAATTTTTTTTTTTTTTTTTTTAGCATTCATAATCTTAATGTAGTGTCAAAGTGTAAAGGACACAATGGTAATACTTTTATACCTAACTTTTTGTAACATGATCTTGTTTTCCGCTAGTAGGGGTCCTACAAAAATGAACAACAAACCCAGCCATGTCAGTCATTGTATATCTTTCTCACCTACCTAAACTGTATTCAGATTCATTATGGAATTACCACTGCACTGTCTTAACAACACTTCCTCACCAACTGTTTAACGGCTGTTTCATAATAACAGTGATTTGCAATAAGGAAAACCAAAAATTATCTCAGAGGATATGTGTTTTCTCGGCATCCTCAGAAGCTAGTTAGGCCTCTGTCTCAGAAAGAGTGTATTAAGTTCATTGAGTTTAACTACAATTATTTAAATACTTGTTTTTTTTTTAACTCATGAGTTTCTGTCAATACTAAAGTCAGTTCTCTTGTTTATTGTGTTTCATTTTAGGTGAATTTCCCTCATCACTAGGTAGTTAGAATTGAGAATTGCCACCACCTTTCCAGGGTTTTGCATTTCATCACAGCATTAAATTTAGAACACTTACGTATGAAAATGTCAATGCTTTTAGTATACATTTCACTCCCACTGTAGTTTCCTAATAGCTTATAAAGTTAAATCAGTAGAATTTATATTTTATTTAAGGAAAATCTGGACATTCTAGGTCCATGGGAGCATTTCTAAAAATAAAAGAAATAGATAACTTATAGAGGAAACCATTTCAGTGTTGATTCAAATATGAGTTACATAAAATGAAAATCTGTGTGACGTTCTCTTTCTCATGTCTTCTTTATTTTCTTTTCTATCTCAAGGGTAGAGTACCTGAGGGAGTTCAGTCAATGTACTAGTATCATTAATGTGGCAGAATGATCAATTAATAAAAGAAGAGCATGAAAGTGTTGACAGAACACACTACCTAATTAGTACCTGATGGCCTTGATGGCCACAGAGCAGAGCCCAGAGTTGCTACAGGAGAGGAGCACTGTAGGATCTGTAGCTGTATGTCACCACTCTTATTTAGTTTGTCCTCAGTTTCTTAAGTTTTTAATTGTACAAAAAACATGTCTTCCCTGAACCCAGAGGGCACGTGAAGTTAGCCACTGGGGGATATTGGAGGCAGAGCATTTATCTTGAATTCTTTGTGTAGCTAGCTCATGTTGACTAGGTCATCGAAAACTTGTCTGATAGGATTTTGTGTGTAATGGTGTCTAGCTTTTTTTTTATATGAATATAATGTAACCCATTGCACAAAACTTAAATTTTTTGTGTGTCTTATGTGCAAAGAAACAGGTTGTGTCACACTTGGATACAGTCAACAAAGAAAAATAGGCATGTTACTAGCAAAAGAAATTGGTGCGAGATTATATTTTAGAGTTAGTAAATCTCCTAGTTCAAAATATAGTGGAGAGGTCAGTCTTGGCTTTGAAAGGCTTTTGCATAGATTACCATGATTGTTTACTCAGCCTCATCTTTTACCTGTTTAATCTTCATTTCTGTGAATCCCGTTCCTACAGTCGACCTCTTAATGCCTTATTTGAAAACATCAACACCTACTGTAAGAATTGCATGGCTTTGTTTTCCTTCAGTGTTTTTCAGTCTCTTGCCTCGCTTTTTCCTTAGCCTTCCTTTTCTTCTTCTTATTCTTCTTGCTCCTCTTCTGTTCTCCTTCCCCTTCTTCTACAGTCTCCCCTTCCTCTGCCTTCTCCTGTCTTCCTACTCACCTCCTCCTCCTTGTTCCTTTTCATCTCTTTTAGCTCTTCTTAGAGCTGCTAGTGATTATATTATATTGACATTTACAATATTATAGTGACATGTCGAAGAAGTTTTAAAGATAACTATGTTCAGAAGACTAAAAGGTCTCTTTAAAAATATGGTGTTGAAATGACTCTTTTAGAGAACAGAGGTAATCATTAGCAACTCTGGTAGATCAAAGAGATTCTACTTCTTTATACTGTTCTGTGAGTGTAACTGCCACATAGTCACACTGAAGCCTTTCTCTCAGGCTCTCTCTGGGGATCATGGGACTATGTTACAATAGGTTCTCTTATAAATTTATAGGACTAGTCACAGGAATTCTTTATTAAGATCAGTTTTTATGTTATAGAGCCAAATTTAGAGTTCTAGGAGAGCATACTGTTTTTGTCTATATGTTAGTTACTCACCAACATTCACAGAGGAACTAAGGAAGGTAATTTTTATAGATACTTAAAAACCACAAGTGTGGAGCGCCTAGGTGGCTCAGTCAGTTACGTGTCCCATTCTTGATTTCAGCTCAGGTCATGAGATCCAGCCCTGCTTTGTGCTCCACGATAGGTGTGGAACCCGCTTAAGATTCTCTCTCTCCCTTTTCTCTACCACCCCCCCCAATCTAAAAAAAATCCAACAAGTGTGCTTTTTAATTAATTACTGTATGTATATCTGTGTGTATGTGCATATGTGTACTTATATATCATTCTTATCCAAAATGGGCAAATACCCAGAAACAGAAAGTAGATTAGTGGTTGCCAGGGACTTGGAGGGAGAGGGGAGTAGAGAAGGACTCCTAACGGATACAGGGTTTCTTTGTAGAGTGATGAAAATGTTCTAAAATGAGATAGTGGTGATGGTTGTACAACTCTGAGTATTCAAAACCACTGAATTGCATACTTTTAGAAAGGTGAATTCTATGATATGTGTATTGTATTTCTATAAAGCTGTTATTTGTTAAATAAATAAATAAATAAATAAATAAATAAATAAATAAAGGTCAGAGTCATACCTCTAAGGTTTGATGGACTGGGAAAAAACAAAAAGCACAAGTTTATATCAGGAAAACTAACAATTTTTGAAAAGGAGAATGGCAGTATTAACTTTCTGTCTTAATAATCTCACCTAAAAGGACTATAATAATATGGGCCCTACTCTGGAGGATCAGTTGTGATTCTAGTCATACAAATTCTTGTTATGTGACCCTAAAAACACTGCTTTAACTTACTGTTCACTAAACATTACTTGATATTTTGTCTTTCAGTTTCTTCAAATATAAAACAGAGTTTTGTTTTTGAGTTCTGCTACCTACAAGCTATCAACAAACATTGGTGATTCAGTGTTTTAAAAATAGGTGTAGAGGGGCACCTCTCTGGCTCAGTTGGAAATGCATGCGACTCTTGATCTCAGGGTCATGAGTTCAAGCCCCACATGGGGTGTAGAGATTACTAAAAAAAATGAATAAACTTAAAAAAAAAACAGATGTAGAAGGACATACTTTTAGGGAGGTAGAGATAGCAATGGACTGGGGAAAATCTATTTAGAAAAAGGGGCTGCCCTTCCTTGTCCTTTTAAAAAAAATATCAACTTTGGAATTTCTGGTTTTCCAAAGTGACAAAAGATTAGGGTTTGATATGAATAATTGTATCATCTCTTCTGATTGATGATCCAAGGACATCCTCCCCTCCCCCATTGTATATTTGGAAGGGTAATAACCATTGCCAATTATAGCAAGCAGGACCAAGGAGAAGTACGGTAGGAAGACTTTCCTGTCCCTGAAGAATATTAGATAAGGCAATTCTATACCCTTTCCTTTCTCCATCTCTTTCCTTTCCAGATAAATCCTTGTATGGAGGGCTGTTGTGGAAGTTTGTTATGTTGTAAAATAGCAGAGGGAACCTGCTCTCCCTCAGCCCTGCTTTGTTACGAGTTGGTTAAGAGACCCTTTGCCTGCATCCTTTCCTTCTGTAAACCTCAGGGGCCCAGTGGTGGGGAGTACCTGGCCCATGGCCTCTCTCCTTCCACAATTGATTCTTGTTTTCTGTGGGGGGGGGGGGTGGTGGCAGTACTACGACCACAGCAGAATGGGGCTGGCAGGCAGAAATTCTAGCCTTCTCTCTCTCTCAGATGTGGAAGGAAAGGGAGTTCTCAGAAATGGCCCTGGCCTCTGCAGCAGCCGAGCAGGACTCAACCAGTGCGTTTCAGCCAGCAAGTTTTACAGCGCAGACCTCGTGGGATCTGGGACATACAGCAGAGGAGTTTTGTGGGGAGATTGGAGGAGAGAAGAGCTCAAGAAGCTGTTTTGTGAGAGAATTAGGTGGGGGCGCCTGACTGACTCAGTTGGTGGAACACGTGACGCTTGAGCTTGGGGTCGTGAGTCCAAGCCCCACATTGGAGATAGAGTTTACTTAATAAATAAAAGTTGAAAAAGAGAGAAGGCAGTGGTTGGGAGAGGTTTAGGAAGTGATGGGCAGAGTCTCCTGTGACCATCACAGTGTTTAGATAATAAGAGCAAAGAAGTGCAGTTGTTTGGAATTAACTTTTAGTGACTGAACTGTTTTTTTCTTTGTCTTGTTTTGGAAGGAGGGAAAATTAGGGATGTGATAAACACTTTTGGGGAGAACATCCTTGGTTTTCATAAAATTCTCAAAGGTTAAGTAGCTACTAATTTTCATGAACTATTTTAATAGAGCCTATATTTAATACTTTGGTAAATCAAAAGACATTCTTCATCAATAAAAACGCTGGACAGTTGTATTCCTGCTGTCAGATATTATCATGGTCAGATTTACTAATGTCCTCTTACATAATTCCCTTAACTTGCCCTTTTCAATTTTCTTTCACAGCCAGTGTCTAAAGAAATGAGTGTTTACTATCTTTAGAGGTGACGAGTGCCTCAAAATGTGGTGAGGACTGGCCTTATGAGAGCAAGAAGACTTCAGATCAAAATGACCCTGAATAAGCTTTTATTCGGTGTTCATATGTGTGTCGTGGTTTGAAGTTCCTCAGTGGTGTTCTGCATTATAGTCTGTCTGGAATGTGTATCCACCGTGATGTCCAGACCTTGGACCTGTTGGGGCTTGGCAAGACATTACTTGAATGGGATTCTGTCCACAGAATCATTGGCAAAAAAAATGCATTGCCATCCAACTCTCTTTTTGTAGAAATACTGATAAGATCTCCTGGTGTTATGATACTCCCTTTTTGGTAGTACCGAATTTGTATAGGATACACGAACACTTTTCTTTTGAGAAACTGAGCAGGGATAGAGAAAAGGACATTAAGGACCTTTTTTTTTTTTTTTTTTTAAGATTCAACGTTTCCCATATTCACACATCCCACAGTTACACATCCATTCTTTTTTTCAAGTATACTCTTGAATTCATTCCTCTTAGTAAGTATCTGTGTAGTCTGTATCTCATTCTTCAGTTTGGAAAATATTTGAAGACCACTGGGCCGAAGCATATCCCCAAATCGTATCTGTCAGCTGAATAGAATGACATATAGTTAATACTTGTTTACTAGGAAAGAGTGTGAGAGCAAAGATACAAAAAAGTGCAAAACTCAGATTAAACTGAAAATTTGCTTGTCCTTCTATCCAGTGCTGAATAAAATCAGGAACTTTAAGACTTTGTACTTTTGGGGAAAGTTACATGTACAACTTAAATAAACAAGTATTTATGGAGGATATTTGTGCAGAAGGGCATTGTGCTAATCTCTGCAGAGATAATAGTTAAGATACAGTATTTGTATTAAGTGTTTTAGGGGAGGGCTGAGTCCATAAGTAACTATCAATTCCTTTAAAATTAGGAATACTGCAGGAGTTCGAAAAGATACGCGCGCGCGCACACACACACACACACACACACACACACACAGAGATACACATGTATCATCCCCCCTGGGTAGGATATTAAACACAGCTTCTTTGAAGAGATGCATTTGAACTGGGGGAGGATGTTTCAGTGGAGACAACAGCATAAATACGGCATGGAAACAAAGGTATGCATGTTTAAGGGATGATATCTGAAGGTCTAGGCTAGAATGACTAGACATAAATATTGTTCATGTAACACTTGGAATGGTGGGTTGAGGTTCTTTTATCAGAGGACTTTACCTATAAGAGTAAAGACTATGACTGAAATTTGCTGTACAGTAGGTTATCTATTAAAATTTTTGAGTGGGGCAATGACATGGTCAGCGTTTTAAGGCAAGGCACACGAACTTGGAAGCAGGTGCACGGATTGGAGAGCTATTAGAAGGTGAGTACTAGAGAACAGGAAAGAGCTACCTTTTATTTTAACTAGGTTTGGCATTGGGAATAGGACATTGTATAGGCAGATCTACCAAATTTGGTGGTTCGTGGGATGAGGGAAAGGAAGGTTACCCTGATCATTGTAGGCTGGATTATTAGGAAATGTATTTATTATTCTCCTATTCTTCATTCATTCATTCATTCATTCAGCTTTTATTGAGCATAGTGGTGATTTTAACAGAACAAGGAATTAAACAGGAGGTGAAACTAATTTTAGGGTCCAGATGATAAATTGGATTTTGGACATGTTAAACTAGGTAGTACTGATAAGATAGCTTTTAGAAAGTGTTTTGAAATTTGGTTCTGGAATTCAAGAAAATTCGAAGCTAGAAATAAAGAGCTAGCATCCTATTAGTGGTATCAAACTCATCTTTTACACAGACAAAAACCAAGTGCTGTGTCCTCAGCGTCCACATTGATAGATCAAATAATATCAGTGTAACAATTTGGAAATTTTTGTTTAAATTTGTTCAGAGTCCTTTTGGTAGTTGACTTTTACTTTCTTATTTACAGTCAGTATTTTATAAATCAAAACAGCATAATCACATGTGTAGTCAAGAGGTAATGTATGATTCCCTAACTTTTTATTTAATTTTAGATTTAAGTAGCAAGCTATTAGTAAAATAAAGCACTATGTCCTTTTGAAAGGAATGTAAGAAAGGCATTAAAGGGGCGCCTAGGTGGCTCAGTCAGTTAGGTGTCTGCCTTTGGTTCAGGTCATGATCCCAGGGTCCCGGGACTGAGCCCTGCATCGGGCTCCCTGCTGAGCGGGGAGTCTGCTTCTCCCTCTCCTTCTGCTCCTCTCCCTTGCTCGAGTGTGAGCTCTCTCTCCCTCTCTCAAATAAATAAATAAAATCTTTAAGAAAAAAAAAAAGAAAGGCATTAAAACTGGTGGACCTCTGTTTAGGTGATCTGAAGTAATACCTTATTGTATAGTGGGCAGTTTACCATAAAACTGTCTTATATACTTTCTTTAAAGAAACACCACTTCATTTCAGCTTTACATGTTGCTTAGCCATTAGAAAAAGTCATTTGGAGTTAGTGAATATAAGAATTTGCACTAAAACCTTTTAGAAGTTGCTAGAATTTTTACAGTGTATTGTAATATGCTCTTCTCACAACTTATACATTAACTTTTGTCCTTTGTAGTAGAAAAACACTTGTCTCTGTGTTAAACCTGTCAGTGGACATTATTGCAGTGTTCGGTAGCTGAAGCCTGATAAAAATTGTATCCTCCTCTAAAAATAAATCAACAGGTTAAAATACCACTGGCATATTGTTCAGATTTCATCAGCTTCTTCATCATCGACGTTGGCATTTGTGCAAACAACGAAATAAAGGGGCTGGCATTTATGATTAGTGAACAAAAGGTTTCAAATATCAAAAAATTTATGACTTAGAACACTTTATGTAATTTTCATTGTGGTGGTCTAGGTTAACAATTGAGGAGTGTCATTCATTGAGCCTTTTTTTTTTTTTTTATGTGGATACCTACTTGGAAGGATGCATCTGTCAAAGAGAAATGTTTATAAAACGCTAATTTTCTGACTTGCACCTAATTCTATGTTTTAAGCAGTAGAGGCTAACAGGGTGCATACTTCAGCATGCATAGTAATTGCCTGGAGAGTTTGTTGAAACACAGATTTTTGGATCCCACGTGCGCCCCCGCCCCGCCCCAGGTTTGGTATGGGGCCATCGTCTAATGAGCTCCCAGATAATGCTGATGCTGCAAATCTGAAGACCACATTTTGAGTTTCTCTGGGCTGACACATTGTGATAGTCACTCCATAATTAGTAATTTAGAAAGCACTTGGAATTATTATATGAGAAAATCTAAAATCAAAATAAAATGTTCCATATTGGACAAGCCTTTGGCATAGAATCTCAGCTAGTGAGAATTAAGAGTCCATAATGAAAGCATTATTTATCAATTGCATAATTAGGATATAGATAACATATTAATCCTAATATAATATTACATAATTTTCTGTATATCTTGTAGGTGCATGAGTGATCTTATATTTTCAGATCAAGTTTCTTATCTTTTGTGTTCATTTTTCTCATCCTCAATTAATGACATGGGGACTTAAAGAACATAGGTCTATGTAATTGATAAATTTCCCCCAAAAGTAAGGAAGTTAAACAGATCATAGAGTTGTGAATATCAAATCATTGGAGAATAGTAAAATAGCTGTTTGCTAAAACTTTGGAGATGGACACTTCTGTACTGTTGTAATAAAGAATCACAGACAGACATTCACTCTCAGTATTTTTAGTATTGTGATATATTTATGATATTTTAATTTTGAATGTACTTTAGTCCTCTGCTCAGCAATACTTAACTTTTTAAAGTTTTTGGATGTTGGCATATGTACTTGAAAGTAATAAAACTATATTTTTATAATGTCTATAATTTAAACTTTTCACTAATTTGTATTAGTCTTTGCATTTCCCATGTTTTAATTGTATTTTTCTCTATTACTATTGGAAGGAATTTCTCATTTTTTTTCTTTATGGCTTGGAAAGATTTTCTAAATCTCTTTTGATAATTTTAGACATGTCTAAAGATGTTTTTCTGTTGAGATGTGGTCAACATACAGTGAAAAATGCACAGCTCTTAAGTATTCAGTTTGGTGAGATTTGATACCATAGAACCACCGTCCCAAACAAAATATAGAAGGTATCTGTTCCTCCAGAAAATTTCCCGTGCCCCTTTGCAGTTAATTTCCACCCCCTATTCTCACCTGAAAACCAACTTTTAATTTCTGTCACTATAGATTAGTTTTGCCTGAATTTGAATTTCATATCAATGTAATCAAATAGTATGTATCCTTTTGTTCTTGTCCAGTGTAATGTTTTAGATATTCATCTGTGTTATTGAGTATATCATAGTTTTTTCTTTTTTATTGTTGAATAGTATTCCTTACGTATGGACATACTACTGTTTATCCATTCTCCTGTTGATAGACTCTATGGTTCCAGTTTTGGCTATTGTGAATAAGGCTGTGAGTATATTGTTTTATAAGTCTTTTAGTGAGCATACGTTTATGTTTCATTTCTCTTAAATAAATATCCAAAAGTAAATATGCAAAATTATTTGACCACAGAATAGGTATATGTGTGTCTTAATCAGAAATTTTCAGTTTTCTCCCAGTACCACATGAGAGTTCCAGTTATTCCATATCTTCACCAACATTTAGTGTTATACCTTTTTTATCTTAGCCATTCTATTAGGTGTTTAGTAATATTTCATAATTTTAGTGTACATTTTCCTGTTAACTATTGAAAAAGTTCAAGTTCATATGTGCATAGTCTGTTCATCTATATTCTTTGAAAAGTGTCTGTTTTTCCCCCTGGTTTTTAATTAGTATGTCTTTTTATCATTGATTTGTAGGATTTTGTTATTGTTGCATATTCTTTTTCTTTTTTTAAGATTTTATTTATTTGAGAGAGACAAAGCATGAGCAGGGGGAGGAGAAAAGGGAGAAGCAGACTCCCCACTGAGCAGGGAGCCTGCTGCAGGGGCTCCATCCCAGGACCCTCCATCCCCAGGTTCATTTCCTGAGCGAAGGCAGACGCTTAACCGACTGAGCCACCCAGGTGCCCCAGTTGTTGTGTATTGTAGATGCAAGTCCTTTGTTAAATATATATTTAGTCAGTTTTTTTTTTTAAAACCAGTCTGTGGCTTGTCTGTTTTCTTTTTTTTTTTTTTTTTTAAGATTTTATTTATTTGACAGAGAGAGAGACAGCCAGTGAGAGAGGGAACACAAGCAGGGGGAGTGGGAGAGGAAGAAGCAGGCTCCCAGCAGAGGAGCCTGATGTGGGGCTTGATCTCAGGACGCCGGGATCACACCCTGAGCCAAAGGCAGACGCCCAACGACTGAGCCACCCAGGCGCCCCTGTCTGTTTTCTTAATGGTGTCTTTGCTGAGCAGAAAGTTTTAAAATTTTGATGTTCAGTTTATCCATTTTGTGTTATTATTGTTTGTGCTTTTTGTTTTCTGTCAAATCAGTCTTTGCCTACCCCAAGGGCCAAAGATATTCTCTTGTATTTCCTTCTAGAAGCTTTATGGTTCTGTGTTTTACATTTATGTCTATGACTCATTCATCTTGTGTTAATTCTTGTATATGAAATGAGATAGGGATTGAGGTTAATTTTTCCACATGGCATCCAGTTGTTTCAGTTCAATTTATTGAATTGCATTGACCTTTGCTGAAAATCAATTCATATATATAGTCTATTACTTCTAGACTCTTTATTCTCATCTACTGATGTTATTTAGATATATTTATACCAGTACTACAGTAGCTTTATAAGTCTTAAAATCAATATAGCGTTATAAGTCTTAAAATCAGGTAATCTAAGTTATTCAGCTTTGTTCTATTTCAAGATTCTTTTGCCTGTTCTAGATCCTTTGTATTTCCATATAAACCACAGATATATTTACACAGTGTGTGATTTCTTGTAGCTGCCAAAATAAATTACTGCAGACGTGGTGGCTTAAAACAACAGAAATGTATTCTTTCACAATTCTGGAGTCTAGAAATCCAAAATCAGTGTAACTGGACCAAAGTCAAGGCTCTAGGGGTAAGAGTCCATTCCTTGTCTCTTCTAGCTGCTGGTGGCTGCCAGCATTCCCTGGCTTATGGACTCATCACTCCCAATCTTTGATACCATTATTTCAGATCCCTCTTTGTCTCTCTGAATGGTCTTTATACCATCTTCTCCTCTGTGGGTCAAAGCTCCCTCTGCCTCTTTCTTGGGGGCGCCTGGGTGGCTCAGTCAGTTAAGCGTCTGCCTTCAGCTCAGGTCATGATCCCAGGGCCTGGAATCGAGCCCCGTGTTGGGCTCCCTGCTTGGCCAGGAGTCTGCTTCTCCCTCTCCCTCTGCCCCTCTCTCCACTCAGCTCTCTGTCTCTCTCTTCCTCTCTCAGATAACCAACAAAAATCTTAAAAAAAAAAAAGAATACTTTGATTGAATTTAATGCCCATCTTGGTAATTCAGAGTACTCTCCATTTAAAGATCTTTAAGTGACATCTTTGAAGATCCTTTTTCCTAATAAGGTAACACTTTACAGGTACTAGAGATTAGGACCTGATATCTTTAGGGGCCATTATCAGCCTACCACAGAATGTGTTATTCTCTTTTAGACTTTCATTTTGTTCTGGAACTTCCTGTCAAAACAGATTGGAGTGAGGCTTTTAGCACCCTAAATGACATATTTATTTTCTTGCTAACAATTGCCATTTCTTAATTGGACTCTGTATTATAGAATAAAATTTATTGCATTCTAATAATAGCACAACAGATTAGACCTAAAAGCCTCAGATGGTGAGTTGCTTATTTAAAACAGCAGTCAGGAAAATACCAACTTAGTAAGAAATTGAATTATGCTTGGACTGTCATAGAACTGATCAGTGACTCAATAAAATTTAGTGATAGCTTTTAGTTTTGGCCACAAACTAATTCTTGATTTTGTAGGGTTTTCTTGGTAAGGCTTGTTACACAAACCTTCTTCACATAGTGTTAGAAGAATGGGTCAGCTAGAGAACTTTAATGTAACAAATTCTGTTTTGGTTTGGGGATGTTACTTAAATAGCCCAAATGTAGGGACTGCCTAGACTTCAGTATGGGAATGACTCTTATGAGCATCGTTCGATAAATCATGACCATAAAAGATGAAATAGTACAGCCTTAGTTTCCCTTTCTTTTCTTCAGTCATTATATTAATTAGCTTAAATATCAAAACGTTGATAACTGTTAAACTTGGCATAGGAAGAGAAATAGTTTGCCAAAGGGAAAATGGAAGCCTAATTCTCTTTGTTTGCCCTATAATCTTTCTCTCAGCATGCACGATGTTCTTCTGTGCAACAAGATAACACAATAGCTTTTGCTCTGTTAGCAAGAATCATCAGCAGTGTGAAAAAGTGCAGCATGAAAACAAATTCACTGTCAAAACCAGTAGTCTACATTATGATTAAAAATTTACATACTTTCTGAATTCTGGATTGAGGATTGAAGTCACCTTACTTCGTGTTACTTGCCACAATTCACTGAGTGACTTTGGCCTTAGCAACTTGGATAATACATGACGTTGCACTTGTAAATTTTTTGTGTTCTTTCAATGTCTGTAAAATAGTCAGTGAAAGAATTTAAGTGATTATGCCATTACTAATTGATGATGAGTATGTGAGCAAACCATAGTAATGTCATGAAATGTAGAAATGGTGGGGTTTTTTTTTTCCTGTTTTATTATAAAAACTTTGAAGAAAAAGGACAAGAACTAAAGGAAGAAAACTAGTCTACTAGTTCAAAGGAAATTCCTAAGGTAACTTAAAATTAAGGTGTGTTCTGTAACATATCTGATAAAGCATTCAGAGTAATTACTGGTGACAAATTCCAGTTGAAGACCATCAAGTGGTTCCTTGTTTACTTGAGTGAAAAAAATGACACATTTGAATATCTGCTACTATGATCCCTACTTTATTTAAGTGAAATGTCTCTACATTTAGATAACCTTTTCTCGCTTATTTGTTGAAAGACTGCTGAAATGCACATGACCTCGATTCTTTCAGAACCGATAAATACAAAGAGAAGAGACAACCACGAAGAATATAGGGGAAAAGGAGATAATATAAGTGAGGTATCTAGTAAGCCACATTTACATTAGCATTTGAGAATCAATGAATCGGTCTAAAACAAATTACTGCATATTGAAAACATTTTTAAAAATTTCTTGATTTGGAAAACACAAGTGAGAAAGATTTACTAATGAATTAACTTATATCCAAATGTTTTGTTGAGTTCTTTAAAGTTGTTTCTTACCGGGATGCCTGGGTGGCTCAGTTTGTTGAGCGACTGACTCTTGGTTTTGGTTCAGGTCATGATCTCAGGGTCATGAGATTAAGCCCCATGTGGGGCTCTGTGCTGGGCAGGGAGTCTGCTTGAGGTTCTCTCTTTCTCCCTCTGCCTCTGGCCCTTCCCCTTCTCTTGTGTGTGTGCGCACACACACATGTTCTTTCTCTCTCTCTGAAATAAATCCTTAAACCAAAAAAAGTTTTTTCTTACCAATCTGCCCTAAAATAACTATTTTTCAGAAAAAGTTTATGCTTGGGGATTTGTAACTTTAAAGTCTTAGGGCTGCAGGGGCGCCTGGGTGGCTCAGTCGTTCAGTGTCTGCCTTCGGCTCGGCATGATCCCGGAGTCCTGGGATCGAGTCCCACATCAGGCTTCTCCTCTGGGAGCCTGCTTCTTCCTCTCCCGCTCCCCCTGCTTGTGTTCCCTCTCTCGCTGGCTGTCTCTCTCTCTGTCAAATAAATAAATAAAATCTTTAAAAAAATAAAATAAAATCTTAGGGTTGAGCTGGAAGATGAAAGGTATTTATTTTCAAGTATGATTGTATAATCTAATTTCGTAAGAAAAAGCTAGTAGTTCATTTGTGATGGTTTTTGCAGCCAAGCACCTTATGTAATGAAAGCTTCATACTCTGCATAGTTTGTGCCCTTTCTTTGTCATGTCCTGCTCGTCTTCACATACCTATTTCTGTTTGTGTTAGTCATCCTCTCTCAGTAAATTGTCCATGAGACCAGTGATTCCATCAGCAAATTATCCAGAAAATGCTGTCTTCACAAGTTGTGACAGATCATGTCACTGGTGGATTTATAGCTACTCCAGTGGTCTAATTAACCTGGCAGTTGTCTCCTGTGCCCGACACTGTTGTCCTGTTGCCTTGGCATCTTAGTTTTCATCTTCTCATCACCTTCTTTCTTAACTAAAACTTAGATTTACAAGTTTTGGGGGGGGTTTGTTTTGTTTTTGTTTTTAACCGACCCCCATCAACCCTCTCTATTCACCACCCCCTTTATTTTTGATTGGCAGTATCATCCAGATAAACAAAGTGCAGATGTGCCAGCAGGAACAGTGGAGGAATGTATACAGAAGTTCATCGAAATTGATCAGGCATGGAAAATTCTAGGGAATGAAGAGACAAAAAGAGAGTATGACCTGCAGCGGCACGGTGGGTACTTGGGGTGAGGAGCCACAGCACACTGGCAACTCTTTGAAGCACAGTCTGCAGCCTTTCCTGGGGAGCATTTTCCGGCATTCGTACCAAGTTATTATTGCCTTCTTTACTCCCCTCCATCACTGTTTTTAATTATGTCCTATTCTTTAGTAGTGATTATTGTGTATCCATTGAGAAGCTAACAGAACTACTAGGATGTGGCTTCTTAGGAAGCCATGAAAGCTACTTTTTCTAACTAATGAAAAATGTTTACACATTTCTAATTAATATGTTTAATAACTTCTTTTTATTAAATGTAATTATGTACTGATGAAAATTTTTTTTTTTTTAAGATTTTATTTATTTATTTGACAGAGACAGCCAGCGAGAGAGGGAACACAGGCAGGGGGAGTGGGAGAGGAAGAAGCAGGCTCCCAGCAGAGAAGCCTGAAGTGGGGCTCGATCCCAGAACGCCAGGATCACGCCCTGAGCCAAAGGCAGACACGTAACGACTGCGCCACCCAGGCGCCCCCTGATTAAAATTTTAATTGGAGCACTTTAACAATGTGTACTATATAAATGACAGTCGAAAGGAGGGTGCTATAGGGGATAACATCAGAAAGCACTCCGCTGTCTTTCAGCTTGTTTTAGGCTAGGTTTTGTCTCCTGAATAAACTATTCTTTATAAGATTACTATAAATGCAGTCTTATAAAGGAGTGCACCTTTCCTAAGCAGTTTTAAAAGTCATTTCTTTTATGCGTTTCAGAAAATAGCTTCTTAAAACAGTGACAAGCTCTTGTGAGAAAGAAAGGGGAAAATGTAGGTCAGGTTTGTCACACATAGACTGCAGTTACACGAAGTGATAGGCTGTCTTTCAGCACTGGCCTTGGGATAGGAGTCCCTCAGTCTTCTATTTGAACCTTCAATATGCACCCTGCATGCTAATGGGGGGGGAGTCAATAATCAGTTACAGCCTGTGGGGGAAACACTCAATTGCACTCTGCAGTAGCGCACCAGGTTCAACACTGACTCGAATGTGTTGGTAGAAGCTCACTGTCTGTAGTTGATTATTGCATCCCCTCCCACGCCCTACCCTGGGACATCATCAAACCTAACAGAATGATTTTAAGGCTCCTACTACTAAGGTTATGAAAATTTGACTTGAGAAACCAGGCTTACTTCTAAAATACGGCATTATAGGATAAAGCCAATGTTGTATATGGAATACCCGTATTTATTTTCAGAGGGAATTGCACTGATAAGTATTACTTAGAGGCAGCGTGTGATATCTTTGTGTATAAAGACGTCATGAGCTGTTCGTTTATATACTGGAGAATTTAATAGTGACTTTCATCATACTAATCAGCTCTAAAGCCCTTCTCCTTTTTTAAGACTGATGAGCTTTTTAAAAATATTCAGAAACTGATTAGTGTACCTTTGCAATTAATTTGGATTAATTTTCAAATATGGCTTGAATATTGGGTCTTACCTATTTGGTGCATATATAAGTATCTTGCAAATGTTGTATTTCTTTTGTAAATATGTTTGACTTCTGACGAAAGAATGTACAAGTGGTTCCATTTGTGGATGACTTCTATTCACAGATCTGTCTTTTTAACCTCGGTTCACGCGATAGGATTTCTGTGAGGTCACCTATGTGTTTTTGCCCATCTTTACCGGTCGTTACTTTGTGTGTGCCGGTTTGCTTAAGATAAGGATGATCCACAAAACTGTACTTCGAGGGGTGTAAGGTACGTACTTGCCCTGTTGCTGTGCATTTTTGCCATTCCACAGCCTCTGTACTGTTACGAGCCCGTCAGTAAAACTGACTAGAAGCCCACTACCTAAAGAGAAAAGTGGTAGGGAGAGATCCGGAATAAAAAACTAATCTCTCTTGCTGGTGAATAGGGTGTCGCTAGACGAGAAATGGAGAGAAATAGGAAACAGGGTTAAAAGTTGAGCAATAGAATTGCATGAAGGAAAGTTTAAAAAATGGTGTAAGAACAAATAATTAATAGGTTCAAGCCTTTATTGTTGCCTTTGGAAAGTCCTTGGAAATGTGGATTTCTTTTGAGCTTTGAGTCTTTGGTTTTGAGGTTTTTATGGAGGTAACTGCAGCCTGCAGGATCACAGGAGACTCTTGTAGGTCATTGACGAGGCCACAACATTTAGACAAACTGAATACAGTTGAGAGTTGGGCCTGATTCATGATATGGATAAATAGGCAGATCTGCTTGGAATTTTTATAATGTTCGGTTTGCTTTGCAAGTTTTTCAAGCAGATTCTAGGAGGACAGTAGAAATACAGCTTTTCATGACCTTTTAATATGTCAGACCTAAGTATGAAGTATTTCCTTCTTTACCCAGCAGCTCCAAATGGTGAGAATGCTTTACTTCAGTTTTAAATTGACATAGGATTGCTGTTTAGGAAAGAAGTAGAAGTCTCTTATCCAAATATAACTTGCTGCTTTTAAGCCTTTCATACTAGAGCTATTTTTAAAAATCTCATAATAAACCTATTTTCATATTGTCATTTCTTTTGAATGCTGACAATTTCTCCTTCTTGACCCATCTTCAGTAATTGGCTCCTCAAAAGAAGGAAATGAACTTGAACTTCTAACAGTGAGGATTTAGATTTGATAGAAGGAAAACCTTTGAGAGTGATAATTTGTTAAAGACCAGGATAGGTTACCAAGAGAGAGAGAATTTGTTATAACCAGGTCAAAGCACTCTTTTTTTCTGGGTCACCCCCTGGGGACATGGAAATAGCTTTGTTATACAGAACTCTTTTTGCATGTGGTGATAGTTCATTGTAGAACTTTCTTTTCATAGGATGTGCTTGAAATATGTTTGTTTCCTGCCTTCCATTAACTTGGAGTATAAAATAAATTTGAGCTCCGTTATACTTGGAAGGAGGCAAGAGACGTTTTGTTTTTATGTTGAATGCTTTCTCATATTTCACAGCTTAGAGTTGGTGCTCTGTTGTAAGGAAACCCTCATCAGTATTGCCCACAACCATTTACTTCCCTAAAAGATCATTTAAAGGGGCCCTTGACATCCATATTTCTTTGCTTCACAAAAGATATTGTCAAATGAGTTCTAATAAAGAAAAAGTCTAGGGTAAATAACCCCAGTAAAGTACATATATTTTTTCTTCCCCATTTCCACATATCTATTCTTAGTTGATATTTTTAGGGCAATGTCGGCCAAGCTGAAGAAAAGCAAATCTAAAAAAGGATGAGTAATATTCAGTTCCCAGATATTATACATTTTGAAAGCAGTGTTAACTAGTGAATTTAATCAATTAGTTCCAGTTGGCATATTTACCTTCTTGTTTCTAAGGATGCTTCCAAAGGCTTACTTCCCATGTTCCCTTGAAAGGCGTGTAGTTATTCAAGATTAGGCTTTGCATTTCAGACAACCAGATGAGCACTTTGGAAAATTTTCTCTGGATTTATAAAATGTTTATATGAATATCTGTTGAATAGATTTTGGTGCCCTTATAAATGTGTGGGGAGTTTTCTCATATATTAAGCACATTAAAAAAACACATCAGAAGCATATCATGGGAAAATAATAGGGATCATGATTCAGTTGCTTTGTAATATGACAGTCACACAGGTAGATGTCCAGTGTCTCAGTGGCTCTATAGAGCGATGTAGCTGTTGAGTTAGGGTTACTTCTCTGTGACCTGAAGTAAAACAAACCTTCAAGTGAAGTCAGTCAGATTAAATAATGTTTTTAAAAAATTAGTGGATTGTGTTTGGAATCCTTGGTGGTATATTATTTTATATTAAGATGTATCTTAGTTTTCTATTAGTTATTTTGGTAATGTGGAGTCTTCACCTTACACAATCAGACAAGTACTTGGATACCCAAAATAGCCTGGCTCAGGAGATTGGGCCAGACATTGTAAAGTCAGTGTGTCTTTACTCAAAGCTAATCAGTTACTCTCCCTTAGCTAGATACAAAAGGTCATTTCTGGTGTTGTATTGTACAATTTACTTTGTCCCTTTTATTAGGATAAATATTTGAGAATGGGAGGTAAGCAAATAAATTGTGGGCCAAATACGAACGTATCTTTAAAAGCCCACCAACATTAATGTGTCAACGTGTAATTTCTTAAGCCCAAAATAAAAATCCTTCCTGAAAAGCAAGTTAATGCTAAAGACTGATTAACTCCATAAGAAGGGAAATAATACTTTTAAATGTAGATAATATGAATCTCAGTTAACTTAATAATGACATAAGGCCAGTAGATATTTGTGTAGATTATGTGCTAAAACTGACGCTTACAAAATACTTGTATTAGTCAGATTAGAGTTTCCATCTATGGTCATATCAGTATTTCCATTTGATTTTAGGAATTTGAAAATTGGCTGTAAAAATGTGCTTCAGGTAAAACTTGAAGATAAGCATCAGGGGGCATGTTTTTTTTGGTGACTGTTTCTGGGGAAAGTACGTATGTGAAATGATGCAGAAAATCCATCTAGACAGTTAGGGACTGGCATTTTCTTCAGAGTGAGAAGAGAGTATAGAGAAAACTTTCTGTGAGGGTCCTCCTGCTCCATCTTATTTGTCACAAGAAGGTAACTACTCATGTTATCTTTTACTCAAATGCAAATTTCATTGCAAACTGTTTTTGCAATGAAAATGTATTTTAAGATCTTTTCTCAGTGGTTTTGAATAAAAACTCGGCTAGTTTCAAAGAATGTTATAGAAACCTGTGGGCAAGATTACAGTCATAATTCTGGCATACTTGGACACAATTGGGAGTTCTGATTTAATACTAGAGAAAATGGAAGATTTAAGCAAGTTTGTGTCTCCCCCTTTAACGTCTCTCCCAATTTCTACTTGGGTACTTGACCAATTGAAATCAATGAGTCTTAACCCGAAACGGTGTTACCTTTCTCATTGCTTGTTTTTTCCCCCTCAGACTTGAAACCTTCGTTTCATATTACATTCTGATTACTTCTACTTTGCTTAGTGTAAAACCAATGAATTAGAAATGAGTGTTAACATTTAATTTTTTTTTTTCCTGCGTGATCTTTTTATTCTCACAGCTATCACGGTAGGCCGTATCCAGGGTATAACACGTACCCGTAGCTGCTAATTGGCCTTCTCCTATAGTCCGTTTACATTTTGATTGGTCTAGCTTTCTTTATTCTCAGTCCTCTGTTTAGGAACTTTTATAACCACCCACTCCCCAACACAACATTTACCCATTCATGTAGAATTTAAGTGGGACAGAAGCTTTGAAGTTTGTTCCTAATTACTTTTTCCAGCCTTATCACCAGTCACAAACCTGATGTGAATCTTCTCCCCTGGTCCATCTAGGGGCCCCCAAACACATATGCCTATGCTGTTTGTCACTACTCAGAACACCCTCCCATTCTGATTCCAAACAGTTTATTTTTGTTCAAGTTTGAACTCAAATCCTCCTATCACCCCCAACTTTCAAAGAAAGCTTCCCCGACACTCTAATCTACCATCCTTTCTAATCTCTGAGTCTAATCTACAAATTAATTATTTTGATTTTTTCTCTGTGGTTCCTGTCTTTCAGTTTTGTTTGATACTTCAGATGGATTATGGCTTTGATAATAACAGGTCGATTTTAACGGGACTGACGATAGCAAAGTACATCAAACTTGACGCTGTCACAAATCCAGACAAGGTCGAGAGTTGCTGCCTCCCTACACTGTGGTACTTGAGGCTTTCCCCTCTTGTAATGGATTGGTGTTCAGTCATTTTCTTACGGTCTGTGTGAACAGGTCAACACAAATATTATGAGATAGGAACAGTTAAAATAGCTGCTGTTTATTGAGCACTCTGTCTGTGGTAATTGTCTTTGAATCATTGTTTAATAGCCTCTGAAGGAAGATATTAATATCAGCTTTCCAGAGAAAGAATCTGAGATTCAGAGGGGTTAAGTAATTTGACTAAGGTCACATGGCTAGTCATCGCTAGAAGGGGAATTCAAGCCATTCTCTGACTTTTAGTCATATTGTGCTGTGCTGTCAAGTTTTGAATAGGTGTGTACAACTGACTCTTTTTAGTTCCAGATGGGCAGGAGTGAGTTACATTCGAGGGTCAGAACATGAGGCCAGGCCTACCTCTGCTGCTGTTCTGCCTGTTGTGGAGTGAAACATGAAATTCAGTTTCCGGGTTCCATTTGGTATCTTTTATGAAAGCACCGCGTGTATGCTCAGTTTATAAAAGCTGCACAGTTCTTCCAAGTCCATAATTAAACTCCAAGTTTGTAATTTTTCTTTGATATGGAAAGCCTTGCAATCATGACTCTTTAATTTCACCTGGGAAAGGATTATAGAGCTTTCTGATTTAATGAGCAGGTTTCATGTTAAATGTTGCCTGATTCTGAATCTCTTACCAAGGTAGAGACTGTTCCAAGAACAGAGAGTGTGAAGGACAAGGAAACTGATTTCCTTCAAGTTAGTTCCTATATGAAAAATTTAATTATGTATAGTGAAATGATTTTTAAGAATGAGGTGATTGTGTAAAATTAAATTACTTGGTTTTAAAACAGCAAGGTACTAAGTTAGACCTAAACAGAAACACTGCTGTTTGCTTTTTACACACAGATGACTTCTGTAAGGGTGAAACAAACTTTATTTTAAAAGGCATAAAAATAAATACAATAGACTACTTGCTAAATGAGAGCACCCTGGGGATTTGATCGCTCGACATTGCTACACATGAATAGTAGGGACTGAACTGCACATGGACTGGATCTTTTGGCCAATATTGGGTTGAATGAGACTTTTGATATCTCAGCCATAATGAATAAAGTTAAATTCCTCTCCACCGTAGCTTTTTGTTGCTGTTATTTATTTTTACTTATTTATTTGAATTGTAGCTAAAGTTAGAAAAGGTTTCCTGGGATTAGGAAGTATAATTATTTAGGCAGCAAAAAGTTGTTTTAGAAATTTTACTATCATTAGGAAGAAGCTTTAAAAGGCTGGAATTCCATTGTCTTGTAAGAAGTAAGAAATATTTATTGATTCCCAAATGGAGCTGAAAAAAACCTTTCCTCTTTTAGAAAGTTGTGAATGACCCAGCGAGAGCTCTAGTAAGCTTTACTGAACCAAGCTGCTAATAGTTATTTAATGTTATTCTTCAGTGTGAAAGAATCTCCCTAGATTTTCCTTTTAATCTCTTTGAATTGCAGGCTCATAAACCTCTCTGATGAGTCCTGCCAGTGTTTTCTTAGATCCCACCGTTGAGACAAAGGAGCCACAGAATTCTTTCACCTCTTGTTGTCAGACAAATCCAATAGAACGCAAGGTCAGAAGGGCCTGTGCTTCTGGAGGCTGGAAGATTCTTTTCCAAATGATCACGTAAATTATTTGATTTTATCATTATATTTCACAGGAACCTCTTTTTATAATGCATTTCTTTCTGTAAGTAAATTTGGATCTTTTTCTTGTCTCCATATTTGGCTAAGCTTTGGGTACAGCACACGGTTTGAACGGACCTACATACCTCAGGAAAAGCTGAGCCCATTGACTTCAAAAGAATTAGGAACAGTGTAGTGTAATTGGACTTAAGATAGAGCACCCAAATGCCACGCATTGCGTTTTCTTTCCCAGTGGCTGGGTTTGTTTGTTTTTAGGTTATTACCATTCTGGAGCTAAGATTCCAGATTTAAATCTGTACCTATTCCTTTAATTAAATTGCTGTCTAAGTCAGTTTATGTTTTCTCAACATTTTTGGTAGTGTCATGTTAACAGGAAAACTGAGATAGAATTTTACATTTTCAGATACCTATTGAAATATTTCATTGTAATGAGCAAAAATATTTATAATATGTAATACTCAAAAGAAAAGGAACTTACCTATTTTGCAGATGCCATGCCTGATTAGTAGACAATTATCAAGGCTAATTACAGGGTTCCTGTGAGTTACTTTACAGGCTAGGGAGGAATTAAGTTTTCTAATTATAACTACAATGGTGGACAAGCAGAGATCATTGTTTAAAAAGAAAAAAAAAAAAACATTGATTTGTTTGTGTTCCTTCCTTGTAATCGTAGTTAGGGGGGAAGTTGCTGTTGCCCCATTCCCTGGACACCTGCCTCTCAACAAAGGATCGTGGTCACCTCCCCACCCCCTACATTTAGATTCACCTTTTACTTGTATGTACCCCCTCTGCTCATTATACAGTTCTCCAGGGATCCAATTTTCCCTGAGTTAATCACCCTCAGCCTTTTTCAGAAGTTGTTAGATTACCGTCTTTTCAAGGAATACACACTTTCTTAGGCTTTTAACTTCTTTTGCCTAACTTTTGTTTCCTTATTTCTATTTAAAAGTATAGCTCTTGGAGTCTCAGCACACTGCCTTTAAAACTTTTTGTTGAAATGTATCATACATGCACAGAAGTGCACCAATCCTAAGTGTCCAGCTTGAGTGACTTTCACAATAAACACATCCATCTAACCAGGACCCAGAAGGTCCCCCGTGACTCCTTGTAGTCCCCACGTTCCCCCACGCCCAACACTACAGCGTCACGCAACGACTCAGGGCACTTTCGCCTGTTATAGTTTATATAACAGGAAATCATATAGTATGGTCTCTCTTTTGTCAGATAGGACTTTTAAAACCAGAAACTCCACAGAAACTTGGACTGCGTCCACATAGTATTGAATAATCAGATCAAACAGATAGATGTTTAGATAGCCACAGAACATGAGAATATTTTTTAATATACTTCTTTTAACTCTGATCTTGGGCAGAGTACTAACCAGTTTTGCATTCTGTTTTCCCTCTTATTTATGAGATATCACCTAAGTTGACCTGTCAACTAAGAAATAGGTCGCTACTCTAAAGTTACTGTATATAAAGAAAAAACTAATAAAAATGTAAAGGCCCCCTTTTTTGAGGAAGTAGAATAATAGAGAGGTGGTCCATGTGAAACAGCAACAAGGTGAGCATAACAGTGGCTCCCTCGTGGAGAAGCACAGAAGATGCTGACGTCCTTGGCAGTTATCTTTGCCAGTTATTTCTCATTTATTATTTTCAAATAAAAATAGCATAATGGGCATATAAGACTGGGTTGTCTTTTTGTGTAATTGCTGTATTGCAGGTGTCCAAGACAGGATAGATTAAGGCGTATTCATCTTGTCATTACCTCTGCCTTGTCTGATTTGCTTTAACTGATTTCAGAATTACTGAAGATATCGATCAGATACCCTGGAATATAGCCAGCTTGATCATAAATTATTTACATCTGTTTTTTCTCTAACTACAGTCTGTTGAGTGCCAATTACCCCCATTCCTAAATCTAAAAGTGTTTCATTTCCCCATTCAAGCAAATTTACCTTAGTCATTCTAAGAAATTGAAACATATGATTAAGATTTTTTTCTCTCCATGGGACTTTTAGGGAGAAATTTTTAAAAACTAAAATACTGAATAACCTATAACTAAGTGTGCTTTATGTAGGATGTGGAAATTGTTTTGTTCCGAGATTACTTCACCTAGTGATACAGTCCTCATAAGCTATTCAGTGGGCACACAGAGATGGAGCGACTACCCCCGACCACTGGGCAGAGTCTTTAATCTTTGATTTTAGGGTCAGTTTAATAGACTGTTGGTACCCAGTAAATATGAAGTGATATAATATTTGACATACTTAATAGAAAACCCCAGTGAGTTCAAAATATTGTATAATTTTTTCATCTATTTTAAAATTGTGTAACTCACCAATAAATTTTGAACAGGCAGTTATTAAATATAATTAAATTGTAGGCATTCACCCAACGGAACAAAGGAAAGCATTCTCAGCAAGTGAACAAGAGACTAGTGAGACAGCTAAAGAAAATTTCATCGGGGTGAGGGGTGGATTTTAGTAGTTTCTTTTAAGCATCGACTTCTAGAAGAACAATACAAGCATACATGAAGTATAACATGCCTTTAAAAACAAAGACAAGTGCTTATCTGTAGTTGCTTTCTTTGTCCCAAAGTATACTTGTTTTAAGCAAGAGTACATGCTTCTACTACCTAAACTATATACTTACTAAATTTAGGTAGAATTCCAGGCTTCTTTGAACCTTCCACCCATAAGAAAACTTTGGCCTAGGAAATAGCAATATAATATCAAAATAATACAGTTGTATTAATAGTATGGTTATTGAGACCTTTTAAAGTAAGTCTTTAAGTTACCTCTTCCTCTCTTGCAAGCAATTAAAAATCAGATGACTGATAGCCCCTTACATTTGGTTAGAGCTTTATTCTTAAAGCATTTTTAGACTGATGTCATTTGATTAGAACACCTCGCTGGTATTAGTCTGCTCTGACTGCCATAAGCAAATTCCTTAGACTGGGTGGCTTAAACAACAGAAACTTATTTCCCATAGTTCTGGAGGCTGAAATTCCAAGATCAAGGTGCCAGTCAATGTGGTTCCTGGTGAGGGATCTCCTACTGGCTGTAAATGGCCTCTTTCTTGCTGTGTCTTTATTTGATACTTTCCTCAGTGCCTGTGCATAGAGAGACCCTCTCTCTTCCTCTCCTTATGAGGCCACCAATTCTATCAGATTAAGACCCCACTTTTTTGGTATTCTTTTACTTTATTACCTCCTAAAAGGCTTATCTCTAAATACTTCAACGTATGAATTTTGAGGGGACACAATTCAGTCCATTAACAACCCTTCTGAAGTAGAGAAGAGAGAGCTCAGTATATCTAAGGTATATTTCTAAGGTTAGAAAGTTAGTAAAATATTACAAGTAGGGTTCAAATACAGTTATTTTTACCCAACTCCATGCTGTCTTCCTCAGTTATAGATATAGTTTGTCTGACAAAAAAAAAAAAAATTCCCTATCTCTCACAAAAATAGGGGTTACTATTTAATCACAAGGAATCACCAAAATCAACTCCATGGTTTTTGCATGTTGCATATTTGTGGAAAATGGGATAGATTTTGACTTTTGTAGTTCATAAGAAGTGGACTACAAGTCAGATAGCCTTAAAACTGCTGTCAAAATGGTAAACTCAGTTTTTAAGTGGTAAGTAAATTACAACTGTATTCACCGGACTACAGTTGCCTTTTCAGCGCTCTTCATGGGTATGACTAAAGTGTCAAGTAAGTGTCGTATTTTATATTTTACAGAAGATGATCTAAGAAATACGGGACCAGTAGATGCTCAAGTGTATCTTGAAGAAATGTATTGGAACGAAGGTCGGTATTTTTTCTCTTGACTGTAGTAAAGAAAAATATTAGGGATTTTCTCTAAGAAGAAAAACTCTAATAGGATATTTGGAAATCTTAAAAAATAGTAATAGCTTGGCTTTCTATATATATGTATGTGGGTGGTTTTAGGAATATTTTTCATTCTAAACTTCAATTATTGATGTCCCCCTATATGACTCATTTCCAGTTATTTTTCTAGTCTAATTAGATGTTAGATATAGAAGGTTTCATGAGGTTTTCTTTGTTAAATTACTTGGGTTTTGGTTTACTTTCCATCTGTGTAATAGGGAAAATAAAGAATATAATTTTTTTCCATCCTTCCTGTGTTGGCATATGAGATGAATTCCTATTAGAATTTTTATTTATTTTTTTTACATGGAATCATAAACTGTCAGGGCAGGGCTTTTAATATTGTACTCTTTTGCTTGGAGCTTGGTTTTTACCCTCCCCTTTTGAATTCATGTTAGGTGGAAAAGAAAAATTTGTCACTCCCTTTTACCCACCATGATGTCTTATCTTTTTCCCTTTTCTATTACTAGAATTTTTATTTTATTTTATTTTATTTTATTTTATTTTATTTTATTTTATTTTACTTTAGAGAGAGAAAGAGAGTGCACGTGGAACGAGAGAGACAGACTCTGCGCTGAGCCCGACTCAGGGCTTGATCTCATGACCCTGAGATCATGACCTGAGCTGAAATCAAGAGTCAGACATTTAACCAACTGAGCCACCCAGTTGCCCTCTATTACCAGAATTTTACAACTTAAACCTCATTTCTCTACTGTTCGGATAGTTTTGTGAATTGCTCTGGTTAGACATTGTTACAATGTTCTTTCTTCTAAATAGGACTCATGAATATCACACATCCATGTTTCTCTGGGACAATGAAGAAAATCTTACTATTTCTTAGAATTTTTATATACTTTAACCCTATAACTACTGTTCAGCCTGGAGTAAAAATTCCCTAGGGGTTTATAAAAATTCACTAATGAGTGTGGATAGGCAGAAAATAAACTGCCCATCCATCCTTCCTGAAACCAAGTTTACTGGAATTTTTTTTTTTTAAAGAAAACTTTTTTTTAAAAAAAGATTTTATTTGACAGAGGGATAGAGAGAGAGCATGCACAATCAGGGGGAGCAGCAGAGAGAGAGGGAGAAGCAGGCTCTCTGTGGAGCAGGGAGCCCGACATGGGGCTCAATCCCAGGATCCTGGGAACATGACCTGAGCCGAAGACAGCCGCTTAACCGACTGAGCCACCGAGATGTCCCTAGAATATTTTTTTTATGGCAAATTTTTAACTTAGTGCTCTAAGGAAGGTGGGTCATAGGCTATTGATTTAAGAGGAGAATCACATTTTTGCCTATGGGCCACTCTGCTCCTAAACTTGCCAAATGAAATCCTAGAGTATAAATTCTTATTTGCAGTGAATGATTGAGAAACTTGAGGTTTTGTGTAACTGGGGCTCCCAGGGTTTTTTAGTAGTTTCATCAGAGGAAACGACTACTGCTGTGAAAGTAGAATATACTAGTGACATAGGCTTTAGTGAAAGCTTCTAGGTCATGAAGGGGACTGACTAGAACATGTCATTTATCAAGGAGACCTGCCCAATTAAATACATTTTTTGAAAATACAGTATTGCCACCTCATCAGCTAGTACTGTGTGTGTTTAACCTCTTCTTAGACAAATTAGTTCTTTTTGCTGTAGCTGATTAACATATTTTGTTTCCTAATGATTCCTGATACTATGCAAATAGTCAAAACTGGTTTTTGTATTTCTTCCTTCAGTAGCCTTTTAAAAAATAAAAAGTTTTTATTTTAAATTCATATAGCTCGGTGGTTCAAGCATCTGTTCAGTCAACAAATACAATGAGCTTGCTTGCTTGCTTTTTTTTTTTTTTTTTTTTTAAGGATTTTATTTATTTGACAGAGCACAAGAAGGGAAAGCAGCAGTTAGAGGGAGAGGGAGAAGCAGGATCCTTGGGATCGTGACCTGAGCTGAAGGCAGACACTCAACTGACTGAGCCACCCAGGCGCCCCTGAGCTTTCTGATACAAGTGAAAAAAACAAGATAATGAAGGAAATGTACAACATGAAATTGTCAAGTTATAAATGTGTTACTATCCTTGGAATTTCCTTAAAGGTGACACTGAAGATACAGAAGAATCCTAACCACAGCCAATGAATCCGTTATTAGAAGCTAGAGTTAATCTTAAAAGTATAGGACATCCTTAGATGCTTATTTAAATTAAGGGTTTTGGTTTTTTTATATAAAGATGGGAAATAATCCTTATTCTTGTGAGAGAATATACTGAGCAGCAAACAGCTGCATGAAGCCATTATTTCTGCAGGGATATTTATAAACTAGTAATGTAAGTTTTGCAATTGAAAAGAGTAGTCTTGGTAGATGAAAATTCAATAAAAAGTGCGATCAACTGGGCAAATAAAAAACTGTTTGAAGATTCCTTCATGGCCATTTTCAGAATAACCTTGGAAAGTGAAGATCCAGAGCAGGAGAAAAGTGGATGAAACCCTACATGATAGACATAGCCAGATTACCATGTTCTTGATCCAAGTATGAAACAATGCATTTTATTACACTTAAAAGCTATCCCTGAAGAACTGTGGAGAGAGTGGTTAACCTTTCCCCTTAGAGTTAGTCTGTGTTACAACTTGGTTATTTTGTCTTCAGTGTATTTAAAATGATTTCTGTGAAGATATCACTTTGCTAAGTGATAGAATAATATAAGAAGAAATGTAACAAGATGTGAATTTTTAGTGAGCATTAACATTTGAAATCATCTGTGACAAAACTCCACAGTAGCCCACGGTGGCCTCTGCATCATTTACTGAGCACATGTCACCTCAAATTGTTTCTCAGTGTTCACTGAGGTGGTAAAAAAACAAGAGGGACACTTAGCTTAAGAAAGCCAATGGTTAGAATATGTACGTTTTTAGACAATTTAATAATGAAACAATTCACTTTTGAAAGCATGCTCTACTACAATGTATATGTTGGCTCAGACAGGGACGATGTTAGCATTTTGAAATTCCAAGATTAAATTATTTTTCTGTATGGACAAAAAAGGCATTGTGGTGAAAAATAAAAAGGAGGATTGGGTGAATGAATCCATGTTTTCCTTACTGGTAAAAGAAACCTGTAAAGTTGGCTTATTTAATTGTTAATTTTTCCAAGGCCAAATTTGATTAGAGAACAAATACAAGGCAGTTGAATTTTTTTTCTTTTCTTTTTTTCTATTAGTGGCATATGATGAGATCTGAGTGTTAAAGAATGAAGTTTCTGAATTGAATGAAGGTATTTGATGTATCTCTAATAAATTATGACAGTCATACAGTAAGGTGATCATTATTTTTCTTTTACAGTCACTTCTCAGTGACAGTGAAATGGAATGACCAGTGGATCAGATTCTTTCAGTTAAAGGACATGAGCATTTCAGCTTCCCAACAAGATGGTAGACTTAATAAAATTTCCACCAATCAGTAAGCAAAATGTTGCTCCATATTGCCTCTGTTGGGCATCTCACTTCACAGAAATAGTGTGATACTAGAACAGAGTATCTAAATGTTGAACTTGATAAACAGTTAAGTTAACAGGGTGCCTGGGAGGCTCAGTTGGTTAAGGGTCTGCTATCGGCTCAGGTACTGAGGATCGAGCCCTTCATCGGTCTCCCTGCTCAGGGGGGACTCTGCTTCTCCTTCTGCCCCTGCTCGTGTTCTCTCTCTCTCAAATAAATAAATAAATAAAATCTTAAAAAAACAAAACAGTTAAGTTAGAGTTTTCTCTAAAAGAATATACTTCAGGCAAAAGCATGTTGCTTTACAGTAAAACATGTAAGGCTATTTCTTTGCTTCACAGTAGTATTTTTGACAAATACATTATTGAGAGGAATGTAAAGTTTATATGGATCTTAAGAAAACAAAAGACTTCAAATAAATGTCCTGGGTCACTTTTGAGCATCTGATCTCCCCTCAAGATCTTTGGGCTGTTGATTCATAGCTTTACTCTCTACTGATCTCTACAGATCAAGATTTTTTGGTAGATAATTTTTAGAAACACTGCCCCACACAAGAATTCATCTCAAGTTCTCATTTAAATATGTTTTATACTTACTGAACTTCTTTCTTTTGTTTTGCAATTTCTATGAGATAAACTGCCATTTTTAAAAAAGTTGTTGAAATAGTTACTTACATTTGAGGCATTATTTTGGTGTTTTTTGTTTGTGTTTTACAGAGGATCACTCTTTTTCTCTGAGTTGCCGATGTGGTGGAAAATACAGTGTTTCCAAGGATGAAGCAGAAGAAGTAACCCTGATTTCTTGTGATACGTGTTCACTAATTATAGAACTCCTTCATTATGGATGAAATTGTTCACTAAGTGGGATTCTTTAACTGTGTATTCAGACATGGTGAAGAGAGCCCATTCAAGTAAATGTTTAAAGCTGATAAAAAGTAGGATTTTTTTTTTTGGTCAGCTTTTATTTACAGAGAAAGTATAAGACTGTCAAGCAGGGGCCACCCCAGATTAATACAAAATTAATTTAGTTATTTATATGTATTTATAATTTATAGAGCACCAGTACAAAAGGACTTGAATTATAAGTTACACTTTTGAATTCCCATCTGAAACCTTTGTTATTTGGTCCATTTTCTCCTTGGTATAAAATAAGAATTTTCCTTTTCTTTAAGCATGTCTCCTCATGTTCCTTTGTAGTTACTGAGTTTCTGAAGTAAAATGACATTTCTAGCTGATGAAGTTATAGGCCTATTGTTACAAGTGTCTCAAAGTCTCAAGTCATTAGGATTAAACTATGATCTTTGTGAATAACATATGAGCCTAGTACTCCCATGAGGGCTAGATATGGATATTCATGAAGCTATTTCAAAGTTAATAAAGAAGATGAAGTGGCAACTGTAGAAAGGATAGCTTTGAAATCAAAGACTTGACTCTAGTCCTGGCACTATATTTCCAGATTCTTCGTGTGGCTACATTAAAGGGAATAAAGCTTGAACACTGCCATCTTCAACTTTAAATGTAACGGTAATGGTAGCTTTAAAAAAAAAAAAAAGATTTGAAACAGATGCATTACTTTCCTTTTTATTTTAAAGTACTGAGTATTAATTCCTGTATTTATGAGTAAGGAACCATTGCATTGCTGGTATGATCAAATGGACTTTTATAATGTTATTATTGATTATAAAAGACTCTAAAGATTTTATTTTTCTCTGTATTTGATACTCTATGTACAGTATAAGTCAGGACTCATTTAAAAAAATTGAGGAATCCTTTATGGGATCACTGGAATTTTATTAATTTCAAATGAGTGAACCAAGCATGTGACTTAGCAGCTTTTGGTATTTATTATTGGTTTGGACTTAAAAGACTAATTACTACTCTGACGTGTAAATGTAGCAAAAGTATGAGGCATATTCAAGAAAAGATTACTTTCATTATAGCTATAAAACCAAAAATTCAGAAGAGAGGTTGTCATCCAGGTTTTTTCCCTAAAAATATTTTTATATCTATCATAAAATTTAGATGACTTATTTTGGATTACATTTTTATCCATATATTTGGAACTAATAGAGCCTGCTGTATGTATCACTTATTCTTTACATATAGCAATTACAAATGACTAAAACTAAGTAGCAAATGGTTTATTAGTAAGTACATGGTTTCAGTGGCAATAATAAATTCACTTGGAGAGAATAATCAAATCAAAAGAGTAAGTGCTTGCTAATCGTCAGAAAATCTGTGGCCATTAGGGCTGTCACGTAGAAATCCAAAATCACTCAGAGGCCAAATCTGTAAAATTAAAATGTGATTGAAGACAGTTAATGAAAGTGTTATATCATCATCATATTCCCCTTTTTTATTCATACCTTTTCTCTGTGCCATATAATTAAACACTTTCTCCTTATTTTTAGTCAAGAACAAATTCTCAATACCAAAATAAGACTTTAGAAAGTAAACTTGTACGTGCCTATGTATTTAAACTCTAAAGTTTCGAACACTGATATGTTATACAAGAAATTATATGTGTGGTGTGTGAATATATATGTATGACTATGTGTGTCTGTGTTTTCTTTTACTACCCTCAACTAAAGTTAACTGTAAACCTAAGTATTTAAGTATAACCTCTGCATAAGTATAAGGAATCCTGCAGATTCATGTGTTTTTCCTCTTCCTGCCGTGACAAAAACGAGGAGCCAGTGAAAATAATCATCTTTCCTAAGAGTCCTACATTTACTATAACCATGGTAAGTCAATGCACTTAACTGTGATATCCCCACTCAACAGTGTAGTTTGACTACACTGCTCTTCTGCAAAATGCGTATTTATGTCCAAGATATGAATACAGTTGTACAAGTTGCATGAGAAAGAATTACATTCTGGAGATTTAAATTAAAAGCTTCTTATAGCTAAGGTTGTTTGAACATTATTACTCAAACAAAAAATTACTCTTAATTACCAGTCTCACTGGGGAAAAGGGTAATTTCATAGCTGCGAAGGCCAGCATGTTCATAAAATGTAGTTGCTGCAACAGTTAAGTCCACTGACAGCCTGAATATTTCAAAGTTCATTTTTGAAAGAAACTGTTTATTTTTCCAGCTTAGAGAAGAAAACCTACATTTTAAGCAGAAAATAATACCTTGAAAAAGATACGTCCTCTTATTAGTCCATATGGAATAGGTCCATAATACCTGGAATCTGTAGAATTCTGGAGATTATCACCTTCTAACCAAACGTGACCTGTTGGCACCTAGAATTAGAGAAAAAAGCATCCCCTTAAAAAAAACAAAACAAAAACACAAATTTGGGTACTATAAATAAAAAGCATGTCTTTTGGCCGTAGGGGGAAATGTCCTAAAGTTCTTGTTTATAAAATACAAACCCTGTGATTTGTATTTTTACTTTTATTTCTTGCACAATAAAATATCTTTCACTAAATATTAGTAGGTAATGTTAAGGTTTCATCATTTTAAAAGACCTATCTTTTTTGCCACATGGTTCCCAAACATTAATTTGTTACACAAACCCCAAACTGAGGTTATAAGAGATCAAAACAGTGTGACAGGGTCATTAACTTAATAGACTTCAAAAGAGGTCATTAGGATGCTGACTGAAAATGTGCCCTCCTGTCTCTAGAACAGCATAAGCAGGGCAGCCACTCACTCAGCAACATCCTGGGGCCAGTACCAAGGCCAGACCTATTAGAGTGCTCACGATGAACTAAATGGTAATTGATTGTGACATCAATTACAAATAATCTCATCATTTTATTGGAGTGGGCTTGTCAGAATTCTAATTAAGATCCCTGTTCTGCCTTTGTACAGGCCATATCTTCAGTGCATTATACTTCAATAATGACCATCAGGAACTAGAAGGACCTATTATAAAATCATCAGTTGTAAAATTAATGATGGTGACCTTCTACTAAATGAAAGACCCCATCTCCTATATTGTCCTATGTATTAACTGCTAGATAAGTTTACATTTTTACTCAATGTCAACCATAAGAGTATTTAGAACAGTTTACTTTAAAAAAATGTGCTCTGTGATATGAAACATTTGCCCATTCATCTGTTCTATATAAACTTAAAAGCTTACTCTGCAGCAGTGAGCAGTAGTCCTTAAAGTAGCATTTTATAAGTTATAGTCTTTGTTACCCAAGAAAGTTGAATTATTTATTGACCAGACCAAGATGATCTACTGGGAAGGGATTTATTTTCACTTTTCTTTTGACTGGCCGTTTATTACTTGGGAAACTTACGTGAAGAAAAATACTCCTTACTGGGTTAAATAAAAAATGACTGCAGTTTTACAAAATGTTACAAATCAGTGCTTCTTAAAGACTTTATTTTTTAGAGCAGTTTTAGGTTCACAGCACGATTGAGACGAAGGTACAGAGATTTCCCACCTATCTCCTGCCCCCACACATGCATAACCTTCCCCACTGCTGAAGTCCCCTCCACAGCAGTGTATGTGTTACACTTGGTGAACCCACATCAACATCATAATCACCTGAAGTAGAGAGTTAACTTAGGGTTCATTCTTGGTGTCGTACATTCTATGGGTTTGGACAAATATATGACATGTATTCATCATTATAGTATCATGGAGTATTTTCACTGCCCTAAAAACCCTATGTGAGCTGCCTATTATTCATGTCTCCCCCCCAAACGCTCCATATTACCTTTTGGAAAAATAAATGTATGCAAGCATGTAAAATCTGAATTTCACTTTACATCAGAGATTATATAATTTTGGAATGTCTTATGTAGAAATATTTGTTCAAAACAAATGAAGTTCATTATTTTCATTTACATACACTTAAATCTATTTGTAGAGAAAAAACGTAAGTTTCCTGAGAGAATATCAGATGCTATAAGATCACGTACTTTCTTCTCACCACTATTAGTGGAACTAGTTATAGGTTCTAGGGCCAAAAGCAAGACTAATTCCTATCTAAGTGGACTTATGTGCAGTAAACTTTAATATTGTTCAGATAGAAAAATGAATCCATCTCAGATCATAGATGAAAAAAAAAAAAGCCAAATAGTGTGTTTGGAAAAGCCATGTATATAGTCGCAAGTGCCACGATGGGAGAAGCTATAATATGGACATCTTTTATGTTTAAATTTCCATAGTTTCTCCTTAATAAGTGTTTGTTTCTGAGTTCCAAAAAAATAGCTAATAAACCAAGATCCAATATAATTACATTTCCTCATGAAGCTTTCCCCAACCCTGCCCGCCCATACCGAATACTCTTGACGGTTTCCAGCACTTACAATATAAAGTCTGCCTTGTCTGCGGCCCTGGATTATAACATCTTATTAACCTGCTTGGCTTTTGTGTAAGTCTATCATTTTATGACCAAATAAGCCAAGACAGTAATCATGTCATGATCTTAATTCTTTACAACACCTAAGCCAAAACTGGAACTCAGATATTTGGTGGCATTTGTTATTAATGTAAGCAGAAATTCTTAGAAAGCACAATCACTTTTGTATGACTCAAGTTTCTTCCAAATTAGCGAGATAAAGTGCTGAAGTGTTATCTCTGGTATAATAAAATTAACAAGTACAGAAAGGAATCTGCTAAGAGAAACCCAGAACATATTGCCGGAAGCCTTTGGAAGAGTGTGACTCAGGCTATCTTAACGTAGTCCTTGACTGCAACGGGTGGAACATAAAGAAGGGAATAGTAGTACAAGCCAGTATATATACATTGCTTTCCAGTTTATTAAAAAAAAAAAAAAAAAAACTCGGAGTTAAGATGGCAGAGGAGTAGGGGACCCCATTTTCAGCTGGTCCCCTGAGTTGAGCTGGGTAGGTACCAGACCAGCCTGAACATCCACGGAATCAGCCTGAGACGCAGGAAAATACATCTGGATCTCTACAAATGAACATCTCCAGCGCTGAGTTTTGAGGTACGAAGCGGGGAGCCGTGAATCTGCACACAGCTATTGGAAGATAAAAGGAAGGGGGAGGGAACCGCCACGTTCGGGCCCCGGGAAGCGATAGCCACCTGCACGGGGGAGCAGGCGGACTTGCGGACTGGCAGCCATGAGAGATCAGACTGGGACCGAGAGCCGGGGAACGCACGCCACCAGACTGAGGGCCGGAGCTTCGGAGCACGCAGGGGCGGCTGGCAGTGTTAGAAACACAAAGGACAGGGGCGCCTGGGTAGCACAGTCATTAAGCGTCTGCCTTCGGCTCAGGGCGTGATCCCGGCGTTCCGGGATCGAGTCCCACATCGGGCTCCTCCGCTGGGAGCCTGCTTCTTCCTCTCCCACTCCCCTGCTGTGTTCCCTCTCTCGCTGGCTGGCTGTCAAAAAAAAAAAAAAAAAAAACACAAAGGACAGAGACACGCCGGCCCTGGAAGTGAGGGCTGGGACATCAGGTGTGGGGTGAACATCCCGGGACGCTGCAGGGTTGAGCAGCAACAACAGAAACAGAGTTAAAGTGGCCAGAACATCAGTGGAGAACGGTCCGCAATCCCTCTGTTCTGAGACAGAGGCTGAGATTCGGCCGCTGCTGCTCTGACTCTCAGAAGAGGCACAGCAAACCGCCAGGGAAAGCCCTCAGAGAACAAAAGTCTGGAAATACCGGTTCACAGTGTGCCCATACCCATTTCCCCTCGCAGGGGACACAGAGACTCTACCCAAACAGGGTTGCTTGAGTTTTGGCGTGGCAAGCCCCTCCCGCAAAAGGCAGGCTGAAAAATCAAGAAGCCCACATCCCTAAGATCCCTATAAAACAAGGGCACACGGCCTGGGTCCTGGTCAATAATTTGGGCTCTGGACAACCCCGCGACCTCTCCTCATCAGAATGACGAGAAGGAGAAATCCCCCCCCAGGCAAAGAAAAGACAATGAGTCTGTGGCCTCTGCCACAGAACTAATGGATATGGATATAACCAAATTATCAGAAATGGAATTCAGAGTAACAATGGTCAAGATGATGTGTAGACTTGAAAAAAGTATTAACGAAAATGTTAAGGAGAATATAGAATCTCTAAGGGCAGAAATGAGAGCGAATCTGGCAGAAATTAAAAATTCTATGAGCCAAATGCAGTCAAAACTAGAGGCTCACGGTGAATGAGGCAGAAGAACGTGTATCAGCGAACTGGAGGATGGGTTAGTAGAAGACAAAGCTAAAATAGAATCTGGACTTAAAAAAATGCACGCTCAGGAATGTAGGTTACGGGAGATTACTGACTCAATGAAACGTTCCAATGTCAGAATCATCGGCATCCCCGAGGGGGTGGAGAGAAACAGAGGTCTAGAAGAGGTAATTGAACAAATTGTAGCTGAAAACTTCCCTAATCTAGCAAGGGAAACAAACATTCATGTCCAAGAGGCAGAGAGGACCCCTCCCAAGCTCAACCATGACAAACCTATGCCACGTCACGTCATAGTGCATATCACAAATATTAGATCCAAGGATACAGTATTGAAAGTGGCCAGGGCAAAGAAATTTCTCACGTACCAAGGCAAAGGTATCAGAATTACGTCAGACCTGTCTACACAGACCTGGAATGAGAGAAAGGGTTGAGGGGGCATTTTTAAAGCTCTTTCAGAGAAAAACATGCAGCCAAGGATCCTTTATCCCGCAAGGCTGTCATTCAGAATTGATGGAGAAATAAAGACCTTCCAGAATCGCCAATCATTGACCAATTTCGTAACCACGAAACCAGCCCTACAGGAGATATTAAGGGGGGTTCTATAAAGGTAAAAAGGCCCCAAGAGTGATACAGAACAGAAAGTCACAACTGATAGAAACAAAGACTGTACTGGCAACATGGCATCATTAAAATCATCTCTCTCAATATTCAGTCTCAATGTAAATGGCCTAAATGCTCCCATAAAAAGCCACAGGGTTGCAGATTGGATAAAAAGACATGACCCACCCATATGCTGTCTACAAGAGACTCATTTTGAACCTAAAGATACATTCAGACTGAAAGTAAAGGGATGGAATACCATCTTTCCCACCAATGGACCTCAAAAGAAAGCTGTGGTAGCAATTCTCATATCAGACAGATTGGGTTTTAAACTAAAGACTATAGGTAGGGACACAGAAGGGCACTATATTATTCTTAAAGGGTGTATCCAACAAGTGGATATGACAATTATAAATATATATGCCCCCACCAGGGGAGCAGCAAGATACACAAGCCAACTCTTAACCAGAATAAAGAGACATATAGATAAAAATACGTTAATAGTAGGGGACCTCAACACTCCACTATCAGAAATAGAACACCTATGCAAAAAATCGACAAAGAAACAAGGGCTTTGAATGCCATACTTGACGAGTTGGACCTCATAGAGATATATAGAACACTACACCCCAGAACCAAAGAATACTCATTCTATTCTAATGCCCATGGAACATTCTCAATGATAGACCATGTTCTGGGACACAAAACAGGTCTCAACCGATATCAAAAGACTGAAATTATTCCCTGCATATTCTCAGACCACAACGCTTTGAAATTGGAACTCAACCACAAGGAAAAATTTGGAAGAAACTCAAACACTTGGAGATTAAGAACCATCCTGCTCAAGAATGATTCGATAATCAATCAATTTAGGAAATCAAAAATCAATTTAAATAATTTATGGAGACCAACGAGAATGAAAACATTATGGTCCAAAACCTATGGGATACTGCAAAGGCAGTCCTAAGGGGGAAATACATAGCCATCCAAGCCTCACTCAAGAATAGAAAAATCTAAAATGCAGTTTTTATATTCTCACCTCAAGAAGTGGAACAGCAACAGAGGGACAGGCCTAATCCACGCACGAGGAAGCAGTTGACCAAGATTAGAGCAGAAATCAATGTATTAGAAACCAGGAGTACAGTAGAGCAGATCAACAGAACTAGAAGCTGGTTCTTTGAGAGAATCAATAAAATTGACAGACCACTGGCAAGACTTATCCAAAAGAATAGAGAAAGGACCCAAATTAATAAAATTATGAATGAAAAAGGAGAGGTCACAACCAACACCAATGAAATTGGAAGGATTATTAGAAGCTTTTATCAACAGCTTTATGCCAATAAATTAAGCAATCTGGAAGCGATGGAGGCCTTCCTGGAAACCTATAAACTACCAAGACTGAAACAGGAAGAAATTGATTTCTTAAACAGGCCAATTAATTATGAAGAGATTGAGTCAGTGATAAACGACCTTCCAAAAAACAAAACTCCAGGCCCGGACGGTTTTCCTGGGGAATTCTACCAAACATTCAAAGAAGAAATAATACCTATTCGCCTAAAACTACTTCAAAAAATACAAACAGAAGGAAAGCTACCAAACTCATTCTATGAGGCCAATATTACCTTGATCCCCAAACCAGGCAAAGACCCCATCAAAAAGGAGAATTATAGACCGATTTCCCTAATGAATATGGACGCCAAAATCCTCAACAAGATTCTGGCTAATAGAATCCAACAGTACATTATAAGGATTATCCATCATAACCAAGTGGGATTCATCCCTGGGATGCAAGGGTGGTTCAACATTCGTAAATCTTTAAGATCAGGAACATGACAAGGATGCCCACTCTCTCCACTATTATTCAACATAGTACTAGAAGTCCTTGCAACAGCAATCAGACAACCAAAAGGGATAAAAAGTATCCAAATCGGCAAAGAAGAAGTCAAAATGTCTCTCTTTGCAGATGACATGATACTCTATATGGAAATCCCAAAAGAATCCACTCCCAAACTATTAGAAGTTATTGAGCAATTCAGTAATGTGGCGGGATACAAAATCAATGCTCAGAATGATTTCTATACACGAATAATGAGACTGAAGAAAGAGAAATTAGGGAATCCATCCTATTTACAATAGCACCAAAAACCATACGTTACCTTGGAATTAACTTAACCAGAGACATAAAGGACCTATATTCTAGAAACTATAAATCACTCTTGAAAGACATTGAGGAAGACACAAAAAGATGGAAAAATATTCCATGCTCATGGATTGGAAGAATTAACATAGTTAAAATGTCCATGCTACCCAGAGCAATCTACACTTTTAATGCTATCCCGATCAAAATACCATGGACATTTTTCAAAGAACAGGAACAAATAGACCTTAAATTTGTATGCAACCAGAAAAGGCCCGAATCGCCCAGGAACTGTTGAAAAGGAAAAATAAAGCTGGGGGCATCACAATGCCGGATTTCGAGCTGTACTACAAAGCTGTGCTCACAAAGACAGCATGGTACTGGCACAAAAACAGACACATAGACGAATGGAACAGAACAGAGAACCCAGAAATGGACCCTCAGCTCTTTGGGCAACTAATCTTTGATAAAGCAGGAAAAAACATCCTGTGGAAAAAAGACAGTCTCTTCAATAAATGGTGCTGGGAAAATTGGACAGCTACATGCAAGAGAATGAAACTTGACCACTCTCTCACACCATACACAAAGATAAACTCCAAATGGATGAAAGACCTCGATGTGAGACAGGAATCCATCAAAATCTTAGAGGAGAACATAGGCAGCAACCTCTACAACATCGGCCAAAGTAATCTTTTTCATGACACATCTCCAAAGGCAAGAGAAACAAAAGATAAAATGAACTTGTGGGACTTCATCAAGATAAAAAGCTTCTGCACAGCCAAGGAAATAGTCTAAGAGGCAGCCCACGGAATGGGAGAATATATTTGCAAATGATGCTACAGATAAAAGACTGGTATCCAAGATCTACAAAGAACTTCTCAAAGTCAATATGCGAGAAACAAATAAACAAATAATAAAATGGGCAGAAGATATGAACAGACACTTTACCCATGATGACATACAAATAGCTAATAGACACATGAAAAAATGTTCAAAATCATTAGCCATCAGGGAAATTCAAATCAAAACCACAATGAGATACCACTTTACGCCAGTTAGAATGGCAAAAATTGACAAGGCAAGAAACAACAATTGCTGGAGAGGATGTGGAGAAAGGGGATCCCTCCTACATTGTTGGTGGGAATGCAAGTTGGTACAGCCACGCTGGAAAACAGTGCGGAGGTCCCTTAAAAAGTTAAAAATTGAACTACCCTATGACCCAGCCATTGCACTACTGGGTATTTACCCCAAAGATACAGACGTAGTGAAGAGAAGGGCCATATGCACCCCAATGTTTATAGCAGCATTGTCCACAATAGCTAAATCGTGGAAGGAACCGAGATGCCCTTCAACAGATGACTGGATTAAGAAGTTGTGGTCCATATATACAATGGAATATTACTCAGCTATCAGAAAGAACGAGTTCTCAACATTTGCTGCAACATGGATGGCACTGGAGGAGATAATGCTAAGTGAAATAAGTCAAGCAGAGAAAGACAATTATCATATGATTTCTCTCATCTATGGAACATAAGAACTAGGAAGACCAGTAGGGGAAGAAAGGGATAAAGAAAGGGGGGGGTAATCAGAAGGGGGAATGAAGCATGAGAGACTATGGACTCTGAGAAACAAACTGAGGGCTTCAGAGGGGAGGGGATGGGGGAATGGGGATAGACTGGTGATGGGTAGTAAGGAGGGCACATATTGCATAGTGCACTGGGTGTTATACGCAACTAATGAATCATTGAACTTTACATCAGAAGAAAAAAAACCTCATTTGATCCTTACAACAACGTGTGAAGTACTATTGATAGTTAATAGAAGTAGGTTCAAATATGAGACATGCTAACTCCAATTTATCCGGTGTCTATACATTCTAATACCCATGCATCCATTTATAGTAATGGAATATCCCCTACCCCTCAGACTTCAGTGTTTGATAGAGAGTACACAAATCAAGGAAACAACCTCTTCATTGATGGAACCTTTAACAGGAGCTGCTCTATAAATAGGAAAACCTCTACATTGGATTTTTTAAAATCAAAGCAGTAATCTTTGCTGACCTTCCTGTCAATTACTCAGTATCCAGTAAAAAATTCATGACGTTGAAATTATTCCACTTATTTTTGGTATAGAGTATACACTTTAAAAATCAATTTTTTAGAGGTATACTTTATATACAGTAAAAAGCACTCACTTCAAGTTTGACACTAGTTTGGGAAAACGTGCACACCTATGTAACTGCTAATCAAGACATCAAACATTTTCATCATGCCATAAAGTTCCCTACTGTGCCAGTTAACCTCCCATCCCTACACCTGGTCCCAGGCAACTAGTGAGATCTGTTACCAGAAACTAGTTTTACCTGTTCCTAAATTTCATATAAATAAGATTGTAGTATACATACTTATTTTGTGTCTGGCTTTTGTTCATTTTTTTTATGATTAATACAGCTGTATGTATCATTCATCCCTTTTTACTTCTAAGTAGTATTCTATCGTAAATCACAATGTTTGCCCATGAATCTGTTGGTGGATATTTTTCTTTGCAGTCTGGGGCTGTTAAAAATAAAGCACTCTAGCGGCGCCTGGGTGGCACAGCGGTTAAGCCTCTGCCTTCGGCTCAGGGCGTGATCCCAGCGTTATGGGATCAAGCCCCACATCAGGCTCCTCTGCTAGGAGCCTGCTTCTTCCTCTCCCACTCCCCCTGCTTGTGTTCCCTCTCTCGCTGGCTGTCTCTATCTCTGTCGAATAAATAAAATCTTAAAAAAAAAAATAAAGCACTCTAAACATTAATATGTAAGTCCATTTCTTTTCAGTAAATAGCAAGAAGTAGAATTTCTAGGCCATAAGTGTATGCCTACCCTTAAACTTTTCCAAAATAATTAAATCATCTTACACTCTTGGCAGCAATATTCCTGTTGCTCCACAAACCTTGGTATTTTCCTTTTTAAAAATTTCTGCCATTCTGGTAAATCGTTGGTATCACATTGTGGTTTCATTTGCAGTTCTCTGATGATTTTTTCTTGTGTCTATTAGTGTATCTTTTGTGAAGTGTCTATTAAAATATTTTTGCTTATTTTTAAAATGGGTTGTTTTCTTACTCATTTTAAGAATCCTTTATATACGTTGAGTATAAGTCCTGTGATAGGCATTACAAGTATTTCCTCCTAGTCTGGGATCTTTTCTTTTGCCGTTTCTAATCTATTGTAAAGCTATACAATGTTTCCAAAGTTCTGTATATTCACTTGGTTCTTTTTGATATTTACCATTTCTTTCCTCTTTATGTTCATCCTTGAGATCCTTGAAAATACTTAGAATTAGTGTTTTAAAGCATGTGTCTGTTAATTCCATTACTTCTGTTATTTCTGGATCTATTTAGTTGATTTTTCTTCTGGTTATGGGTTACACTTTTTTACTTTTTCACATATCTTGTAGTTTGTGACTGAGCTGGACATTGATTTGTTGAGTGGATTTTGTTTTCTTTACGGTGTGTTGAATGTTGAGGAAGTCTGCTTGTTTGGGGGGAAGCAGGTAAGTTAGCTGTGGATCAGCTTATTCCTTAAGCCTTGTTTTTAAGCTTGCCAGCTTGGGTCTATCTCACACTGTACTCTTCGGGCTCCTGTAGGCATACTACTAAGACATGATATTCAGGGATCTCTACTGAATATGCTGGATATTCGCGGAGCTCTGTCCACTCTGGCTGATCAGGACTCCAGTGACTCTCAGCCCTGTGTGAGCTCTGGAGATTGCTCAGCTCCCCACTCATTCTTTGCTCGGTCTCTAGGTTTCACCATAAGCAGGCACAGTTTAGTATTCAGCTCAAAAGCCAAGAGAACACCTAAGGAGATTGACGGTGATCATTCATAGTTCTGTTTTCCCAAGTAGTTTGATCCATAAGTTCCAACCACTTAAACTTTCCTCTATCTCAGTCTCTCTTCAACTCAGCAAAACCACTATGGTTTGGCTTGAATTTTACCTCAGTACCTTCTGAAACACCTGACTTACAACAGGAGTTGGGGAAAGTATAGGGCTTGCCTTGTTTCCCCTCTTTTAGGGATCTGTCCCATACTTCCTGTTGTGCATTCTCTGAGAGCAGTTGTTTTACATTTTTGTCCAATTTTCTAGTTCTTTATGGCAGGATGGCAAGTTCAGCATCAGTTACTTAATCATGACTAGAAACAAATGTTCAAATTACCTAATTTTAAAGGTCTTTATCATTTTTCTTAGCATACCTCATAACAATATGAAGAGAATCCTTTTGGTAAAAACAGTTTTGATGTAAGTAAAGTGAGCCTTTGGCATCTCTCTCCACCATGTGTTCCTTTTAGTTGCATCCCCTGCATGTTTTTGTTCTACTCTTTCCCTATCAAAATCTCTAGAAAAGGGGCGCTTGGGTGGCTCAGTCGTTAAGCATCTGCCTTTGGCTCAGGGTGTGATCCCAGAGTCCTGGGATTGAGTCCCACATCAGGCTCCTCCGCTGGGAGCCTGCTGCTTCCTCTCCCACTCCCCCTGCTGGTGTTCCCTCTCTCGCTATTTCTGTCAAATAAATAAATAAAATCTTTAAAAAAAAAATCTCTAGGAAAGATCTGCCAAATTTAGCATGCAATTATGTATAAATAAGGAAGTTCACTATGGTATTGCTTGCATCTCAAAATTGGCAAAAGTATAAATATTCCTCAGTAGGTACAGGTCAAATAAAATATGATTCATTTATATAACAGTAGACAGCTGGTTAAAAAAAACTAGTAGATTTACGTGAATACCATCAGTGAAAAAAGTAAGTTGGAGGGCAGTATGTATAAATGTTTAAAAGAAACCCACAAAACTTACAAATTTCAAAATTTACATTTTTATGACCAGTATATACTACTTAGATAATTTAAAAATGTATATAAACCTCCTCAACTTACCAAGGAGTTATGTCCTGAAAATACAGTTGACCCACAACAGGGGTTGTGGTGCCGATCCCCTACCCGCCCCCACACCAAGTTGGAAAATTCCCGTATAACTTCTGCCTCCCCCAAAACTTAACTACTAATAATCTGTTGACAGGAAGCCTTGCTGAGGACATAAACAGTCAATTAACACATATTTTATATGTTGTATGTATTATATACGTATTCTTACAATAAAATAAGCTAGAGAAAAAATGTTTAGAAAAATCATAAGGATGAGAAAATACATTCACAGTACTATAATATAAAAAAATCCACGTGTACGTGGATTCACGCAGTTCAAAACCCCTGATGCTAATGGGTCAACTGTATTTTAAGTAAAAAATGCATTTAATACACCTACCGTACCAGACATCATAGCTTAGCCTAGCCCACATTAAATGTGCTTACAACACTGCCATTAGCCTACACTAAAGCAAAATCATCTAACACAAGCCTATTCTATAATAAAGTGTAGAATATCTGAAGTAATTCATTGAATACTGTACTGAAAGAAAGTGAAAAACAGAATGGCTGTATGGGTACAGGATGGTTAGCTGTAAACGGTCACTTTACCCTCTTGATTGCATGGGTGACTGGAAGCTGTAGCTCACTTCTTGCTTCCCAGCAACACAAGAGTATCGTAACCGCATATCAGCCCAGGAAAAGATCAAAATTCAAATTCTGAAGTACAGTTTCTACTGAATATGTACCGTGTTTGCAGCACAAGAAAGTAAAAAAAAAATCTTAAGTCAAACCATCATAAATTAGGTACCGTCAGTGTGTACACACACACACACACACACACACACACACACGTTCTCTTAATATGCCTATCCTTTTAAGTGATACTTGTACTTTTTAAAGAAAAGAACAAGGTCCATCACAATACAGGTTAGGAAGAGCTTTGTTGAAATAATTTTTTTTTAAACCTTTGGTAGTGTGGAAAGAGAAGGACCTAACTTCCAATCTAGATAGGTTTGCTTCTTTGTGTAAGTAAATGATTGCAATTAGCAGCATTGTCACCAGATCTCTGGATAATTAAACTGTTTGTCTAGCTAAGAACTCATTTCTTTAAATAAACATAAAGTACAACACATTTTTGGTATGGGTCCAAAACTCAAAACCTGACCTTTCTGTTATAGACTGAGGCAAAAAACAGAACAAAAATTTCCTTTCTTACTCAAAATGCAGTTATTGTTTGTGGAGCTAACCTACTGATTATCACTGAATTGAAAATTCAAACCAGATAAGAGAAATAAAATTCTATAGCAATATTATAATATTAATAGATTAAATGGTAGTTTAAAATGTAGAAAGAACTCCAATAAACTCATTTGTAATAAATGTTTGCAAATTAACAAAAATGGAAATCCCTAATTCCTTGCCTTTGTTCTTTACTTTTCATAACCAAAACTTTAAACGGTTAGATTACTTTTCCTTTTCATACCTTTGTAAATTTGCCATGCCAACTTGAATACATTTCTGAAACTGAGTAAGAATACATGAATATTTTTATAATGAATACCACATAGAAATTTTTACTTTGGCTCTAATCTAAAGTTTCCCAGGATCTCAGAACTTACTTTAAGGGCTAAATTTTGAAGCATTAAAAGACCCTTAAATCATTCTTGTTTTTCCTTTCTACGTCAGAGGTTTACTTCCTGATGTATGATAAAACCTAATCTCAGGGCTGCACAAAAGAATCAAGCCTCTAGTTCTTAACTATACTTACTGAGGTCTAGTTAAGTGCCTCCTTTATGGTACAAGCAACAAATGTAATTGCCTCATGGCCTGCGGGTGTCCATTTAACAAAAGCGGCTTTGTGAACCGACCCACAGGTGTTACTTTTCGCGATTCAAGTGAAATCTGATGCAAGAGTCCACAATATCAGATAACACATTTACTAAACTGCAATCAAACTCATGTATTTAAGCAAAAAAATACCCAGTTAAGAAAAAGTGCCGACTGAAGAATAAGATATTTGTATGTCTGACCTTTTAAAAATTTCAATAAACAGAAAATCCTAATAACAGGTTGATTTTTAATTAACCCTTTGTTTGCCAGATATTTTATAATTTACAACAAAAAAGGTAGGGTGTGCACTGCCCCTACTACTCATGCCTCTTTAATGTTTCTTTTTTTTTTTTTTTTAAGATTTTATTTATTTGACAGAGAAAGACACAGCAAGATTGGGAACACAAGCAGGGGGAGAGAGAGAGGAAGAAGCAGGCTTCCCACTGCACAGGGAGCCTGATGCAGGGCTCAGTCCCAGGGCCCGGGGATCATGACCTGAGCCTAAGGCAGATGCCTAACGACTGAGCCACCCAGGCGCCCCTCTTTAATGTTTCTAAAATGACTGTGAATGAAAAAGAAACAGTAGTTATTAAAGAAACAAACAAAAATCATAAAGGCAAGGAGAGGGGCAAAGTTTTTGGAATACTTTTTTGACATGATTATTTTTCCTTTTCCTGAATTATAAAGGAAAAGGAGAGGAACACACACCTTATGAAAGCAATCAGAGAAAGCCTTGTTTCTTTTTGGCAAAAGCAAATGGGGGTGATCTATCAGTAACACTATGTAATGTTAAGAGTATTTATTTTCCACACATATTTTAAAGATTTTGTTTGGGGTCTCATGGAATGAAAAATGTGAAATATAAAAATGCATAATTTTCCTACCCTGGAAAAAAAAAAGTCCACATGATGAATGTACATTTAATTTTATATGTCATTTTACTCTAACAATTAATGCCCATAAAATTGTTTTTTATGTTATTATCTTCCAGGTAAGCAGAATCAAGTCAAATTACTATACCATTATGTGGCTAACGCCTATTCTGTTTAATCATGACTTACACAACCAAAATGCAGCCATGGTAAGATGCTGTGCACACCAACTACTGGAGAGAATAACTGGAAAATGAAATAATTTATTATATAGTTGTAAAAGAACTTCGTAACACTGGGTATTAGTATGATTCATGCAAAAGCAAAATTAGAAACACCATCAGTCAACAATTGTTGGAGTTTACTCTTCCTGCAACACCAATAAAAGCTATAAACAAAGACATACGACAAGTGAAGCACTGAATCCTCCTAGACGCAATCAAGTAGAAGAGCTCTTGGTAACAACACAGGGCAGAGAAAATGTTAGCCTTTAATTTAAAAAAAGGGGGGGGGAGTCTCAAGAGTCAGTTATGAGTATCTTTGAAAGCTAAAATCAAGGAACGGGTTCACTAACATTCTATTTGACATTCTCCTTGGCACAACTTCTTGTCCACATTTGTCTACCTGAGTAGAATAGCTGGAGTCCTAACGATGGTACTCCCAAATGCTAGATGCATGACAAAGGGCTTAACATTGATAAGGACCTGGCATGGAACAGTTAACACTGGTTATTTCAGTGCGTGCTATTTCTGTGTAGTCTTATTACCCTTCCATCTGCATCATTCGTGGGGACTGTTATTGTCGTTCCCTACTTAAAAATGGTGCTACCTTGGGTTCATTAGCCAAAGGGAAATTTCACAAAAGTTCCAAAAGGCTACAACTCCAGAACTAGGGTTGGAGTAATGATGGGGGATGCTTTTTACTAACAGGTTCTTTCATTATCAAGCATCTCCCGCTGAATAGGTTTAGAGCTTAATCTAAGACTTGCTCATTCTCATAGCTATTGCAAGCTAAGCTCCTTCATCTTTTCCGCAAGTACTCAATACCTCCATCCAGCCTGAAGAGGAATTTCTGAGGGGGTCTTTAAGCATGGTGGTTAAAGATACAGTCCACAGAGTAAGACAAGTCCTGAGTTCAAAATGTAGCTCTGCCACTTAAGTTAAGTACTTTGGACAGGTTATTTAAACCTCATCTATATAACTGGGATTAATAAATCCCTTACAGAAATATTCTGAGAACCGAATGAAATAATAAATAAGGCTCCTGACACCCAGTAAGCACTCACTAAATATTAGCTATTGTGATTAGCAGTTGTCCCAGCTGCTGGTATGAATGGTGTCTGCTGGGTTCCTGGTTTCCTATGCCATCTACCTGGTTCTCTGTAAAGTGAACCATGCTTTGCAATTTTACTTTGTTTTTGGTAGTTTCTTTTACATTGTATTCAATTATATAGTTCTGGTACTAGCCCAGACTTGAATTTAGTATTATTAAAAATGTACATTAATTGTTAATAGATGCCATATTATGCAGCAGAGACTACCATTTTTATTTTAACAGGCATCTTAAGCAATGTTTATTAAATATCAAATGTTTAGGCTCTGACCTTATGAAGCATTCACTTCTTCAGAACCATCTACTCACCAGTCCGAAGGTATATGGAGGGGGAATGTGTTGGGACTGAAGCCAACAAATAATGCCTTTCCATCATAGCCATCTAATATTAATGTACCAATCCTACAGTATTTCTTTCCCAGGACAATGGATTATTTTGCTCTGACTTCTTTTTTGTTCTATTTGTAAAATAATTTACCTGTTCTGTTTTTGGATTAGTACTTAAAAGAAGCATCTTATATTCTCTCATTTCAAGACTATCTCTGTAGTTTCATTTTAATATAGCCTAATGTGCTTTTTTTTAAAAAAGATTTTATTTATTTATTTATTTTAGAGAGTGCACGAATAGGGGAGGGGCAGAGGGAGAAGCAGACTCGCAACTGAGCAGGGAGCTCGACATGGGAATTGATCCCAAGACCCCGAGATCACAACCCGAGCAGAAGGCAGATGACCAGCCGACTAAGCCACCCAGGCAACCCACGCTCTGGTTCTTATATTACAAAAGATGAGCCTAACTGAATGAAACACAGGGTATTTCAGAGAGTAATAGAATGTAGCAGTAGGTATGCAAATAATGAGTTTTCTCATGCTCTCAGAAAAAGTCTAAACAGTTGGTAAATACCATACCATACGAGATATGTAATATTATGTTTCCATGGAAATTTTGATTCATGGGACTTCAAATAATTCTTCCCAATGTCAAAACTCATCCCTATATGGAATTATTTCTATAGATGAATGAATGTAGCTCTTTTCAGTTTCCTATGGCTCCTATACATAACTGCTTCATACAGAGATTGGCTAAAAAGCTGATTTAACACCTGAAAAGGTATTAGAAATAGAAGATCCAGGGTAGAAAAGAGTCTCTTCTCCGAAGAGGAAATTAATTACAATGAAATATGTAGATGGGTTTGTACTGGATACCAATAATGCCTTAAAAAAAAAAAAGCATTATGTTGCATGTTTTTGACAGATACTTATTCTACTTGTGTTTTATTCATCAAAACCACAACTCTAACGCACCATACCCTGGAAGTTATTTAGAATGAAATTAACTTTATGAATATAAAATTCCAGTTTAGACAAGTGGATGACAGATGACATTTTTCTGTAATGATGTAAGGTACAAAAAGAACAGCTGAAGATCTTTAAAAAATAAGATGGATCTCTGAGGGCTGAGAGCACCAAAACATTGTTTTAACTAAGAGATTATGAAAACACATTATGGACATCAAGGAGGGAATAGTACAGCATCCAAATGTCATTCTGGAAAAGCATTTGTCTTTTTCCCCCACTTCTTATAATAATAATTGCCATTGTATTAATTTAAAATATAGGGACACCTGAGTGGCTCAGTCGGTTAAGCGTCTGCCTTTGGCTCAGGTCATGATCCCAGGGTCCTGGGATGGAGTCCTGCATTGGGCTCCTTGCTCAACGGGGAGCCTGCTTCTCTCTCTGCCTGCTGCTCCCCCTGTTCCTGCTCTTTCTCCTTCTCTCTGACAAATCAATCAATCAATCTCAAAAAAATAAATAAAATATAGTCTCTCTTAGGCTTATTAGATCCACTATACCTTCTCTCCAGTTCCCAAATTCACATCTCTCCCAGAATCTCCGCATGTACCACCTACTCCTAGTGCTAAAGCCAGAAACCTGGCTCAATTTTAAGTCCCTCAATTCATTTCTCCCAGCATCCAATCCTGTCTAGATATTTCCTTAATCTTTCTCCAAACTTTGTACTGCTTTCCATTCTTAATATTATCTTAATTATGTCCTATATAGCCTATTAATGGGTCTCTCAGCCTCCAAACCTTCTCTCCTACTAGGAGTCTCTCCTACTCCAAACGTTCCTCTGTTAATCTACACTAATATCAGAGTGAGCTTTTATTTTTATTCCTTTACAAGAATTTAATGATATTGGGGGTTTTTTTTAACCACAAGAAATATGTATTTTTTATTATTTTTTAAAGTTTAAATTTTAAGGGTGATTTTTAAAAAGCTAAGTCTGATAGTTATTTCCCTGCTTAAGACATACAAGGAACTGAGCCGTTTACCTTTTCATTTTTATCTCTCTTCACTACCCACCCCTCCTGACTATATGTTCCAGACATGAGAACTTACTTTTGGCAGTTGCCCAAAGCACAATGCTATACTCTTCCTTCTAGACCTTATGAATATGCTGCTTGCTTCGATCAACTCCTACTTATCCTTCAGAATTTCAACTCAAGTTTTACCTCCCTAATCCGGAAAAAAACTATCAACCCCTGGATAAGTATCGTCTTGTGTCTTATCACAGCACCCTGTATATGATTCTATTACATCATGTTATAATTTCTTGTCTGCTCCTCCAACTTGGCTACAAGCTTCTAAAGCTGAACTGTCCATTATGGTATCTCCTAGCAACACATGTGGCTATTTAATTTTACAACTTATATAAAATTCAAATTCAGCTCCTCAGACACACTAGCCATGTGTCCTGTGCTCAGCAGTCAATGCCTAGTGGCTATCATACTGGACAGTGCAGATATAGAATATTCCACTTCTGCAGAAAGGTCTGTGGTACAGCACTACAGGCAGACTTAGCTCATCTAACATGGTTCTGGCCCTCAAGTAAGCGCTCAATAAGTATTTGTGGAATTAATAAATGCATGAATAAATAAAAGGAAAGTTGTGAAGTTAATGTCTGGCAAATTTTGCCCAACCCCACAGCTTGCTGAGGGGCATTTAAGTCTTCTCTTCCACTCCATCTCCCTGCCTGCTAAGTCCAGTGGTCCAAGCTGCTCCTGAGCACATCCTCCTTAAAGATGCCTAAATTCTGAGACTGGTTTGGGGTTACGTGCAATATTTTCACTTAGGGTCACAAGTCCATACTGGTCTATGTCCCTACACCTACTTTGGCTTTCTTTACATAGGGAAGTCAGGTCAAATTTCAAGTCTCTTTAGATGACAGAAAGTTTCTCTAATCCTTCCTGACTTAGAGATTCATATATACAATGTACAGGAAATAGATCAGAATCTTAAGTTGCATCTTAGGATTTCAAATTGCTCAGCCTACAGTTTTAAGGAGACAAATCTGTTGGCATTTCATGTGTGTTTAGTGGGGATGCAGGCACTAGCTGTAACAAACTAAATGATTCCTTTTTTTTATTAAAGAGATGGAGGACTAGGGAGAGGGAGAGAGAGAACCTGAAGTAGGCTCTATGCCCAGTGCGGAGCCCGACGTGGGGCTCAATCTCACAACACTGAGATCATGACCTCAGCCGAAATCAAGAGTCCGATGCTTAACCAACTGAGCCACCCAGGCGCCCCAATTCCTACATTTTCTTACAATAGTTATGACAATTCTAATGCAAGAGGAAAGCACTCATATATGTAGGTTAGCAGTACAGTGGCTTGTAATGCCAACAGTTTCTTGCTAATTTATGATCTTCAACTATCTTATAACATGCATACCTATTTTTGTCTTTTAAAGATTTATTTATTTGAGAGAGTGCACGCACAAGTGGGCGGGGGCATGGGGCAGAGGGAGAGAATCTCAAGCAGACCCCTTGCTGAGCGCAGAGACTGCCATGGGGCTCAATCCCACCACCCCGAGATCATGACCTGAGCCGAAATCAAGAGTTGGATGCTTAACCGACTGAACCTCCTAGGCATTCCATGCACACCTACTTTTACATGTTATTCTTCCTTTCTATTCTTATTTTAGGTAGATGATGGTAGAATGAGATTGCTTTTATGGACTAACATTGAGTCACTGAAACCCACAGAATTACCCAAAGTGGTAATACAAGAACTTCATTTAGTTGCTTATTTCAAGACATTTGAACATATTCCACCTAGTCTACTTTCCAGCAGACCACCGTATCAGATTAGGAAGCCACATGACACTTGGAATATATTCTCTTTACTACCATCAGAGATGGAGTCTGCTTCAGATGCTTCTACTGAACAGCAGCATTACAATTTCAGTTTTCTTAATTTCTCCCAATTCCTTGTAGGCAACCTTAAAGTAGAGAGGTCTCATTTAACTTTCCGAAAAATATATATAAATATTTTCATTTTACCGAACTGCATAACTGCCCCCCTCGACTCACAGCAATGGCACTGATTTTCCAACCTGGAGTGGTTAAAATATATTTAGGTGAACAAAACTGTTTCAGGAAGACTTGCTATTCTTTCAGCAGAAATGTTGATCTTTGTGCATATGTATATGAATATATGTATATATACACACATATATACTTATATATATATAATCACACACAAACATTAAGATAAAATACATTTCTACAAAATAAAATTCTATAAACTCCATGTTATTGTTAAAATAAGATTAAATTATTCTGAAAATGTTCAGAGAACACATCAGAAAATGCTTAAGCATTTGTGGAGGCCTCAAAGATCATTATTTAATGTTAATATCCAAAGAAAAACACCTCAGAATCGTAAACAATAAGTCAAATTTATCTTCAGAATTGTGTTAGCTATAGGATGAAAAAGTCACGTCATCTCCGCAGTGAACCTCACTTTAGCAAGAGAGTAAACATATTTCCTCCACATCAGCTGCAATCAAGGCATTAGCAGTATGCCATGATTGATTATCCTGGGACCCGTTGCTGAGAAATGGATGTGTAGCACAGGTTTTTATCACTACAGTCTGCAAAAAACAAGTCCCTTGTTTAGATATCCTAGTTGTAATGAGTGACATTATTAGGTAGTTCTTCTATTTAAATGACATAAGGATTTAGTGTATCAGCAGCTTATAATAAACAAGCCCTTTCAATCTGATGACTCCTTTCCCTACACATGAGTACTTTTTGTGTTTATAATACAAGTGGTAATAGAAGACCATATGGTTGTGACTTTTAGCCAAAGTAAATGACATTTAGGCAAACAGAAAAACAGCATTAGGATATTCAAGGATTTGAACTATAACCTAAATACACAGTACACATTAAGGGGCTATTAGTGTTAACTATATACACTGACCATTTTCTAATGCTGTCCAATTAGGTCAGTTTTTCAGTTTGCTGATCAGTTTTTCAAAAATATTTTCCAATATACTGTCAGACACCTTTATCACTGGCATATTGCCCCATTTACAACTTCTTTTAAAAACACTGTGCCACCAATACATTCTAAGAACATCTAATTAGTTCTTTCTGAAATGTAAAACTGCTTCCATTGCATAGATCTCTGCCAATAACAATAATGATGTTGTTATTCACATATATATAATTTTTAAAAAGAAAAATACAAGAAAGTGGGTATGGTACAAGCAGAGAGATCAGTTCAGAAGTTATTGCAAGAAAACAAGATATGAATTTGTCTTGCACCCCCATGGTAGCAGAGACAGTAGCAAGAAGTGGTCTAATTCTGATTACAGTTAAAAGATACAGCCACCATGATTTGCGAATGGATTGGATGTGCAGTGAAAGAAGAAAAGACTCAAGGAGGACTCCAAGATTTTTTTTTTAAAAGATTTTATTTATTTGACAGAGAGAGAGACAGCTAGCGAGAGAGGGAACACAAGCAGGGGGAGTGGGAGAGGAAGAAGCAGGCTCATAGTGGAGGAGCCTGATGTGGGGCTCGATCCCACAACACGGGGGTCACGCCCTGAACCGAAAGCAGACGCTTAATGACTGCACCACCCAGGCGCCCCAGTACTCCAAGATTTATAACCAGAGCAAGCAGAAGAATGGAGTTGCCATTGCTGCAATGGCGATATGTGTGGGAGGAGCCAGTTTGGGAAAGAAGATCAGGAGTTTGGTTTTGGACATATTAAGTCTGAAGTGCCCATTGTGTACTAAGGTGGGGATAGTAGGTAGACTATTAGATATATGATCCTGGAGTTCAGGAAAGAAGTTGTAGTTGATATAAATTTGGGAGTTAAGTTAGGTAGTACTTAAAACTATGAGACAGGATGAGACCACCTAATGTGTGAATGTATACGAACAAGAGAAGAAGTTTAAAATATGAACCCTTAGTTATTCCAAAGTTTAGTGAAACCAACAAAGGAATCTCAGAAGAAACAGAAAGATAGGGAAAAAAAAAACAGAGAATGTGCTCTCCGCAAAACTAAGTGAAACCAGGTTTTGAGAAAAAAATATTTCAAATACTAGCAACAGGTCTAGTAAAATGAGGACGAAGTTGACCACTGGATAGATAACAGTGGGGACCCCTGACAAGAACTGTTTCAGTGGAGTGGTGGGGACTAAAACCTAACAGGAGTGAGCTCAAAAAAGAATATGAAGCTCAAGGCAGTCAGTACTCTTCCTATAGGAGGATGTGGTATCAAAGGAGTTTGTTTATATGGTGCATATTTGTTTGCTGAGAGGAACTTACTATACTGCAGAATGCCTAACTGTACCACAGTTACACTATGGATTAAAATCATAGCCCTGGACTACCATACAACGTTACCTTCAGAAAAATTATAAAGTGTTCTGGGGCGCCTGGGTGGCACAGCGGTTAAGCATCTGCCTTCGGCTCAGGGCGTGATCCCAGCATTCTGGGATCGAGCCCCGCATCAGGCTCCTCCACTATGAGCCTGCTTCTTCCTCTCCCACTCCCCCTGCTTGTGTTCCCTCTCTCGCTGGCTGTCTCTATCTCTGTCGAATAAATAAATAAAATATTTAAAAAAAAAAATTATAAAGTGTTCTTCTTCATCTTTTCATTAACTTTATAACAAAATTTCACTGTATTACCTGAGCCCTGGCCCTATATTTCCTGGGAAAATGGAAACTACATTATACAGGCTTTTACACTGCACTTTGCCTACTGTGCAAATCAATAGGATAACGACCATTCATTTTATGTACTTCCAATTTGCTAAATGCTTCTACTTCCAACTAAATTATTTTTGGCAAATTAGTGGCTTTTAACTTCTAACTGGGGAATTCTTATAGTATAGAAAGGCAAGTTATTCAAGATGTTTGAGCTGAGTATAATATGTTTCTTTTGAAAGTCACAAATTAAGCTTATATCCTAGTAGCCAAAGCTTAGCCCATAACCCAAGGCAAGAATTACTGGCCTCAATACCATTGAAATGAGCAAAACCCACTGCAACAGCACCTGAAACGGACTGCTTAGTTTCCAAATGCTTAATGTAAAAAATAAATCATGGTTTGTAAGTATTGCTGCCACGTGGACTTTTAGAACTCCAGAATGAATAAAATGGTTCTACATCACTTAACCAATGATCTGTTTATATTCTTTTTTGCCAACTTAGGAACAATGCTACTTCTTTCATATGTTAAACTCTACGTTCTAGGTTCCAAATGACAATTTTGGTGTTTTGCTTTCTGAAGCATGTACTTAAGAGAATATTTGCCGGGGGAGGGGGGGCTTGGATTCAAAACACATTTAACATTCATCATCTTTACCAAGCAGCTCAATCAAGATCTGAATAGTAATGTCTTCATCATAAACAACAATGAATTTTCTAAGAGGATACATAGGTAAAGGGAAAGAACCCATTTCATAAAATCCAGCACCACTGTGCTTCAGAGATAACTGAAAAAGGAAACCCTCTAGAGGAGACCCTGCAAAGGTTTGGATATCTCTTCAGAGTGCTCCAAACTTGGATGAATTTTTGTTATAAATCACCTTGATTAATGGAACACATTTGCTAAAGTGGTTCTGTAATAACTACACAATTCTTATTGCTCGAAAAACCTAGCCTAGAAAAACTGGTGGAGGCAGGGAAGCCTTCAAAAAATAACTGGCTTCTATTTTAGAATCAATACTGTCCCTGATCAGAAACAGCCCCCTTTCTTTTTAAAAAATACTGAAGACAAATACATTTTAAGGGAAGTACAATGTGATGAGATGGGAGTATAAATAATAATAATAATAACCAGTAGAGGATATTTTGGGAGAAGTAGTAGTAGTGTTGTAGGAGTACAAATTCTAGATGGAGCCAGGCTACTTGTGTTTCAATTCCAACCTTTTTTTTTTCACTAACTGTTTGAAACTGGGCAATCTGTTTAACCTCCCCATTGTCCAGTTTTCTGTTCTGTCAAATACTACCACTACCTATGTTATTGGGTTGCTGTTGTGATGATTATAAATAAATTAACCCTTGTGAAGAGTTTCAACAGTATCTGGTACAGATGAAGTATATAATAAGTGTTGGCCAATAGTATTACAATTATGTCTGTCACTTATAAACATGCAAACCGAAGTGAGTGGAATATACCTAGAATAATATGGCAGTGTCCTCTAATTTATCCATTCATCAAACATAAAAATTCAATGAATATTTCCCTTAAATAGAATATTCAAAAAAATTTACATCTTACAGCTCTCCGATTGTCTTCTCAGATCACTTAGCAAATATCTAATCCCCTGAAATTCTTCTTCTAATAACTCTTAAAAAGAAAACAATTGTGTGGTGTTTAGGTACACAGATAGTAGATGCTTTCATTTATATATTTTGTTGTTCTGCCTATTGACAAAATTATTTCTGGTCTTAAATATAAGCTTGTTGCTAAAACAACTTAAAAGTGACTAGAATGTTTCTTGAAATGTTAACAGTCATATGAAGGTGAAACCATTATGTAAAATTCTGACATTTTTGAAGAATAAAAGGATACAATGTCCATGATGAAGGTCATAGAAAAATGGGTTACCTGATACCACACTATCACCTTCAACATTATCACCATTAGCTAACAATTACTAGTTATTTAACACTATGGTAATAAACATTAAAAACATTTGCACTGCTGAACCACAGTCTATTATGGATGGTACATAAATAGTAGATTTAATAATCTATTGATCAAACTTACAAGGCAATTAGAGGCTATTATAGTTCAAAATAAATACACAATGATCAAGACAGTTTAACTCTTAATTATTTGCTTATATTGGGGATAAAAATAGAGGTAAAGTTAGTTAATAGATCTAACAGCTGCATCAATAATTTGAGGGTGACATGAAAAATTTAAAGAAAAGTAAAAAATTAAGTCACAATTATTATAGTGAGACAAGTATATGCTGAGTAATCAAAAGGCCACCCTCCCCTGCTGTAACCTCTGTCACAGCAGCCATGTGATTGGTGAGAGGAGCTAAAGTACATCTGCTCTTCACTCTTCATTCTGCTGTTCTTGTTCTCTTTTTCTAACTGGATACTCAAATTGACCAGAGCAAGGTATATAAATTTCTATCCTAAAACTTTAAGTAGGATTTTAAAAGACTAAACTATAGATTTTGATTTTACCGGATTTGCCACTAACAAGTCAGTGGAAAATTTTTCTAAGCCAGGATCCCAAATGGCATTTAGCTGGCATGTCTCCTTTGTCTTCTCCAATCTAAGACAATTCTTGTCTTTCCTTGTTTTTTATGAATTTGACACTTTTGAAGAGTTTTAGTCAGTGATGTTGTAGAATGACACTCAGGGTTTATCTGATATTTTCTCATGATTTGACTGAGGTTACACTTATTTTACAAAAATATCACAAAAGTGATATGCCTTTCTTAATGCTTCATTTTAGGGGCTACATTATGTTGATATGTCTTTTTATTGGTGAAGTTAACCTTGATCACTCAATTAAGGTGGTGTCTGCCAGTTTCTCCTCAACGAACTACTGTTTGTCCTTTTGTAATAAATATCTTGAAAGAGATACCATGACACTGTGCAAATAAACTATTTTTCTCAAACTTTTGCCTAAAATTTTGACATCTGTTGGCGAATCTTGCCTGCAACAATTATTATTGAGATATTTATATAGGGTTTTAAAAGAAACTAAAATATATAAAATATAATGGCCAAATTGTTCTGGATACAAACATACTTAAATTCTATTGAGTGCAACATTTTAACTTATATTCAAAATGTGAATTAAAGTTATTTCCTTTGTCAGTGTGTCCAGTTAATGTTAATCAATGAATAATGATTAAAATGTTACTTACATAACTATGACTTTTAAAGAAATCTGATGGACTATTGGTGAGGATTTTGTCTCCTTCCAAACCAATTACTCTTTTACAAATGTTTGATTTTGGATCACTTGGGCTTTTTGCAATCACAATGTCACCTCTGAGGGGAAAAAAGTCAAAGAAAGGTCATTGTTATTTATTAAGCATAAGTACATGGATGGCACTGCTATAATACTTTTATAACTTAAACAAAGCCACACCCTTTATCCTCTCACATATTGACCCTCTCATATATTTACCAGCATTGAGAAACTTCGTGACTGAATTTTATGGGTCAGAATCCAACAAGAGTAGTGGAAAAGCTATTAGAAGATTTTAAAATTTCTGGTAATTCCATAACAACTATCTTCTTGCACTTTATCCACTGTGTGTTACTTCTGTATCCAAATTTTTAGAACCAAAACTATAGAAAAGCAATTCCACATAAGTGCCACCAAATTAAGTAAATTTTACTGTCTAGCCATTAGTACTGATTGACTCTAGAGCACATAAAAACATAGGAACAGCATAAATATTTCCCCAGAACTCAAAGAATTGAAGAATTACAGCATATAAATAACCCAGATAATTTACAGTACAGTCAAAAAAACTTATTTTTGAGGAACAATATCAGAAGACACAACCAAATAAAATGCTAAAAGCTACCCAAACATATACTACAAAAAGTAAATTGGTATACCAAACATATAATGCCAACATGGGTATGATTATATGTAGAAGGCATGATTCGTGGAAGAAGTAACAATATACACATATTAGAAGAATAAGAAAGATCTTTAAAAGTGTAAATGAAGGAGAAAAAATGGAGGAAATAGACAAAATAGTACTAAGCGCCCCAACCAAACAGAACTCAACACTCTTTCTGAAAAAAAATTAGTAGTAAGTGAATTCTGTTGACTAACACACATATTTGAAAGGATTTAATTATCTGTACTATCTGTACATAGTTCCATAAATAATTTGATAACTTATAATAAAGGTGCATATATCAAAATATCAAAGGCCATAAAAATAAGAGGAAAATGAGAGTCAAATCAGAAACCTAGTTATCACTACATATAAACATTAAGAGTTCTAAACCTTTTGGTAGACAAGTAAAAAATGAAAATCTGATTAATTTACACAGGAATGATTAATAAAATAAAGTCTAATTGGGAAGTAAAACAAAATTGTCTTAAACAACTAAATCAAAGAGGAATATACAAGAAGGATTCTTATACAAGATAATAAAAGATACCATTCTCCTGAGAAATTTTACAGTAATAGTATTCACTGGAAGGATAATTTCTTGTGGTTAGAGTTGAAAGCTATTAAAACACTAAATTCTATATTTGCAGGTAATATAAGGCTGCCCTTTTTTTGAAATGAGATAAACTAGTCTCTTTTCAACCAAATAGAACCATGCCAATGGAACTTTCAGATGAACAAGTTTGCAAAGATTATAACTAAACAAAGTTGATTTTGGCTAGCTTTGGGGAAAGTAATGTTTTCTGTAGGTGTTTTATTTAGTTTACATTTTTAAGCAAAATAATCAATATGATCCTTAAAACAGATTCTGCACTTACATGGCAACATAAAAATCATAATTCAGTCAAGGTGGTTTTTTAAAATGTTTTATTTAATTATTTTTAAAACTGTTTTTTTAAAAATTTTTATTTCTTTTATTTTAAGTAGGCTCCATGCCCAGTGTGGGGCTTGAACTCACAACCCTAAGATTAAGAGTCAGATGCTCTACTGACTGAGCCAGCCAGGCACCCCTCAGTCAAGATGTTTTTAAAGAAACCAGTATTTATGCAGACTATACTTCTGGTGGTCTAACTAGATACACGTATAGAGCTTAGATCAAAGTAATTATTCCTTGGTTTCTCAACTCTTTCAAATAGGGTTTTAAAAGGAACTTAATAGAATGAAGATTTAAATTTTCCTTTCTCATTTTTATTTATAAACATGCTTATTATCCAACTAAATTATAAGCTTTTGAAAAGGGTCAATATCTTATTCATCTTAATATTCTCTGTACTGCACACCTTATAAATTAGGTGCTCATTAACTATTTGGTGAAAAAGTAGTAATAGTAGTAATAAGAGACTCTGATTGTTAAAAACATGAGCGTTCTGTGCATTTAACTGAAAAGTGATCCATGTGCTATAGATAACAGTTATGCAGATTTTCCTTCTGTCTAAATAGATGGCTATTTTAGCTTTAGAAACAAGCAGATAGCTAATGGATCTCTTGCTAAGGGTCAGATTCCCCTGAAATCTCAGAGTTCTGTGCTACAGATAAAAGAAAAAGAATACTCAGGACAGTAATATTTTTAAAGTTGAACTTACCAACTGACAATTGTGGTTGTAAAAGTTATTTGGTTTATGCATATAAATGCCAGATTTTAAGCTGTCCTTCAACCTAAGGGCCCCTTGACCGAACAGAATACAAAATGAAACCTTCCAAGAATCTTAATTAACTTACTGAATGTAGTTATTTGTATTACCCATCTGAATGCAAAGATTTTCTATTTAAAAAAATATATGATATTGAGCTATTCATTCAAAATCTATTTAGCCAACAAGTTCAGCTCCTCGTTAAGGATGCTCCAGGACTATGAGAGTAAAATCATGTCATTAGCATGGAAAACAGCAGCTTATCTTCATGCTACAGTGATGCTAGGTCTCCAGTTAATCCAAAGACAGTATGAAGTGATTTGGATATAAGTTAAAAAGAAAAGAAAGCTAGAATACAACCTGTTATGTAAGTCTTATTTTATAACCCCATAACTATCAACTAGGTGTCTCGACATTGTTATACGTAAAAGATCTAGAGGAGAATTTTACCTAAGACGGTGCTAGACTGTACTGCTTGACCAAGAGGTAACTTCTATCAACAGAATCTAAAATGCAAAGAACAGTTTTACACCATTCTTGATGACTTTTCAGTAATGTGAAACAGACTACAGGAAAGGCAAATAATGAAAGAGGAGTGCTTAAACCTACTTATGCCATAAGTTAAATACCAACTCGAGTGAGTCAAATTTGTAGTTTATGGAAATGAAAAGATGGTATTATTTTTTCAGAATTATGAAAAACTAATGAGCCCAAAATTTTAGGGAATCAGAGAGGTGCCCTTTAGAAAATAAATTACTCATACTTGACATTCATTCAGAAGGAATAATACATAGTTAAGTAGAATAAACAGTATCACAGGGACTGGAAACACCATTTAGAATAAGATTTTTAAAAACTTAGTGGAAACAGTATTTGTCAAGGAGTTTTTCAACTTAATTAATCAGGAGACTCAGGATAGATAAGATTCCTGGCTCCCAGCTATATATGGTGCTATCATCCAAAAATCAAGTGCTTATCATAAGCTGTGGAGAATAAGACAGTTATCTATAGAAATTCAGTATTAAAAAAATTTAAAAACCAGTCACTGATTTGGTATGTAATGTAGTTCCTAAGTCCTCAGGTTCTTCACTCAAAACGCTGTAAAGCCACCCAACCCCCATCAAAAGTAAAGTAGGCTTGAATGTACATTATAAAAGGGACTCCTATTCTATTTCAGCCAATAATGCAAGGTATACAATGACCCAAAAGACTGTGCATGTTTACAGAAACTATTAAAATTTCTTGAACTGAGAGAAAATATTTGAATCAAAATTTTAACTAGCTGGTCATTAATTTGGTTATTTACAAAAGGCTTTTAAAGATAAACTACAAAAAAGACACAATGTGTATACATGTTTTCACTATAACTTTAATTTATCTATGACAGAAATTTACCTTTGGATACCATAAAAATGTCGGCTAAGATTTTCTGCAAAGACAATATCTGAATTTTGAATTGTAGGCTCCATTGATGGTCCAGAACACTGAAAAGAGAGGTAATTTTTTAATTTGAATTGAAACCCTTTTTTAATGTAACATAAATCATCTGAGTAGGCTTATAAGAAGAAAATTAAACAAATGTTCTTCAAGTTTGGAGGATGATTTATAAGTTGGAACCTGCTAGATAAGTTAAGCCCTACAGAGTGGCCACCGAATCTGGAAACACAAGCAAATATATTAAAAATAGTTTACTGAGAATACACTACAACAGATGAATAAAATATCTACATTTCCAAATTTTGACCATCCTGTATAATGAAAGCTCCATGAGGTCAGGGACCTTATCACTCATGTTCCCAATTTATAACCAACGCCAAAAGCAGTGCTTGGCATAAAGCTGATAATAAATATTTGAATAAATAAATGATTTATTTATTTTCTTGCTATTATCAAATATCCAGTGCCCATGATGGTAATTTATTAAGTAGTATCATACTGTTCTCAGTAAGTTCGTGCCTTGAGTTCTCTTCCAACAGAACAGCTTACTCATTTGATGGGGCTGTAACTTATTTTTTCTATTGAAAAATAGTGTCATAATGAGATGCACTTTAAAGACTTTCTATTAGTATGTGCTAAAAAAATGATCTCCATATATACCTCAAAACTGTAATAAATGATCATTGCCACTTAAAATATCTAAATACAGCAGGCTCCATTGACTTAGGCGTTGATAAAACTTTTTACTCAAAACCTCCTACTGAGGCAGAAATAACAAAGAACGCAATGAAAGTTTATGTCTGCTACCTCTGTAGCCCACTGGAAGTACCAATATAAATTTAAAAAATCAAAGAGGAGACTTTCAGTTAAATATATTTATTTGCATTTCTCCAGCCAAATTTGAGGTTGTATGACTGTGAATCCCTTAGGGTAAACTGATAAAAACAGCAATACCACCAATAAAGCCTACTCACTGGACATTCAATTTATTCTTTCATTTACATTAGAAAAGGTTAGTACAGTCACAGTTGACAGATTTATGATGCAATATTTAGAAAAAACATTGGTCAGGGGGCAGACTTAACATTTTAATATTGACACCAAGCAGAATAATCATTTGTTTTAATGACAGCTAAACACAACGGGTTATGAGCAGGAGTTTTAAAAATTGGAGAATCTGTGCTGAAATTCCAAATCTACTTACTACCTGTGGAACCTGGAGCAAGTTACTTAAGCTTTCTGAGCCTCAGTTTCCTCATATGTATAGTGGATTTCTAATAAGAATCTCACAGAGTGGAAAAGATTAAATTAGTTAATAAATATAAAATATCAAACATCACTGGAAACAATAAGTAGAATTCAATAAATGGTAAAAAATTATCATCATTAGATTATTAATAGGGCCCATGTCAGAAACAGAATACAAAACCATATTTGAAGTAATGGTTCTTAATCTTATATCAGTGCTAATTCCAACAGTCTCTTACATCCCAAAATTTAGAAAGATTTCATGTTTTAATAGTCACATTTTAGTCATTAAATGACTTCAATTAAAATAAAGGAAAAACACATTTTCCTTCATTTAAAAAAAGCACATACTTAAAATTACTATTTTCTTTTATGTAAAGACTTACCATGACAACACCACCAACGTATTCAAAAGCACAATGAGCTATACAGCCATACTGAATAGTATAGCCAACAAGTCGAAAGGTTTTTCCCAGAACACCACGAAGCATAGTTCTATGCCGACTCTGCCACCACTGGCCTGATGGTAAATTTCAAAAAGTTTCATAATCAATACTATTTAAAACACTTAAGAAATAGCTCAACTATAAAATATTTACAATCACCCAGAATTTAGTAAATGCCTAATACAGCGTGGTGCAGAAAAAGCAAGAGCTTATTTTCATTTGTCCTAACGACATTTTAAATGGCAAATTAAAACCACTTAATATTTTGATCTACTGAACAGAGAGTATATTCAGATAAAATCACTGGGTTTATATATAAATTAGATAACTAGTAGATTCTGATTTTTTTAAAAAGATTTTATTTATTTATTTGACAGAGATAGACAGCCAGCGAGAGAGGGAACACAAGCAGTGGGAGAGGAAGAAGCAGCCTCCCAGCGGAGGAGCCTGATGTGGGGTTCGATCCCATAATGCCAGGATCACGCCCCGAGCCGAAGGCAGACGCTTAATGACTGAGCCACCCAGGCGCCCCTAGACTCTGATTTTATCTGTCTCCTTTCATGCTTTGATTTTTTTCTTGGTATTAATATAAATACCTAAGAAAAGATATTAACTCTCTCAAAGTACTAATAATAGTTTTTCATACTGTTGCCTGCTATATCAGTTCTTGCCATAATATGACATAAAAGAGAAAGCACTCGAATGGGTATATGCAAATTCAAGTATTAAATTGATACTTTCATTAACTTGTGTGATCTTCAGTGACTTACTTAACTTCTCTTGGCCTAGAAATAATATCTTACAGAATGGTTCTGAGAATAAAATTCAATAACATGTCAAAGTGCTTTGTAAATTATACAGTTACATTCAGTTGTCAGCTATTGACTATTGATACAATGAATGCATGAATACTATGAAACAACATAAAGAACTATATAAAGATTTTTTTAAAGCTACATAAAAAGTTAATATTATTCACTAAAATATTCCTAGTAATCTGTCCCTTCCTTTCCATTTACCTGTTACAACTATGTTTCAAGAATTTCTCAACTAATGGCCTAAGGTGTAGGCCTAGGCTACTATGCACTGTTCTCAGATTAAATTTACTGAAACAAATCAATAATAATAAGTTAACATTTGCTCAATACTTACTATATGTCAGGCTTTACAAATTAACTTCTGCAGGTATTATTACTATCCTCATTTTATAGATAAGAAAAAGGAGCCTAAGAATAGTTAACTTATATACTCAGCATCACAAAGTTGGAAAATGATGGAGTCAAGAACTTAATCATTACGTTACACTGATTCATTCCTGTATTCCTGCCCTGCTCCCATAACCTCAATGGCTCTCCCCTGGATAAAGTACAGATTACTTAGACTCATTTTCAGGATCCATGACAGATGGCTTCCATCCCATCCTCAGTTTCCAACCTGATCTTCCCTGATACTCCTATATGACCTGACTACTCAATCATATTGGTCTGTTCTTCAAGTAAACTTTGCCAGTGAACACATTTATACCAACACCCATGCCTGAATATTCTTCATGATACCCATCATTTATCTAATTTGTAACTCTTCTCCAAATGCTCTCAACAGGCAAGATTTTCTTTCTTTTCTAGGTTCCCATGGGTCTTCATGTTCATTTTTTTAAATATATACATTGAGAGCACTGTTTCTAAAGTTGATCTGCCTGAATTTGGAACCTGGCTCCACCATATTTTAGCTGTGTGACCTCCAGGAAGTTATTATGCCTCGTTGAGTCTCCATCTATAAAATGGACTTAGGGGTGCCTGGGTGGCTCAGTTGTTAAGCATTTGCCTTCGGCTCAGGGCGTGATCCCAGCATTCTGGGATCGAGCCCCGCATCAGGCTCCTCCACTAGGAGCCTGCTTCTTCCTCTCCCACTCCCCCTTATGTGCCCTCTCTCGCTGGCTGTCTCTCTCTCTGTCAAATAAATAAATAAAATCTTAAAAAAAAAAAAATTTAAAAAATAAAATAAAATAAAATGGACTTAATACCTAACTAAGAGAATTAGTAAGGATTACATGTAATCAGACATGTAATCTGTGTTGCAGAGCATTTCAATAAATGCTAGTTACCGTATCATTCACTTGGCAATCCACATATGCTCTATAACCTAACATTAGTTGTATTTTCAATTATTTAAGTTTCTTGCTAACTGATCTTTAAATAATAGAATTTTACAGCCTACAGCATAGGATTATATCTTTTATTTGTGTTATATTACTTATCAGTGTTCATTCACCTATTAAACATTTACTATTGGGGCGCCTGGGTGGCACAGTGGTTGAGCATCTGCCTTCGGCTCAGGGCGTGATCCTGGAGTTATGGGATCTAGCCCCACATCAGGCTCCTCCGCTAGGAGCCTGCTTCTTCCTCTCCCACTCTCCCTGCTTGTGTTCCCTCTCTCGTTGGCTGTCTCTATCTCTGTCAAGTAAATAAATAAAATCTTAAAAAAAAAAAAAAAAACATTTACTATGTCTCCTCCTCTAACAAGTCTTCCTTGACACCCTCCCAAGAAATGTTACTTATGCTTTGTGTCACTCACCTTCCTTAGGCATACACTGATTATAATGCTTACCAAATTATATTGTTTATATATTTTTCCCTTATTACACTACATTTGTTTATATGTCTGTGGGCAGTGACTGTGCTAATCATCTTTGAATCCGAGGGCCTACTAAAGAAGACAGTAAACAGAAGGCTTATCTGAAGAAATTAATGAATGAATTTTGAACCCAATCTCCTATACCTTCCGTATCTTCATTATTATAGAATGGTTATAATGTTCAAAATGATGAGAAGACCACTGAGATTTTTGGTTAATGAAGAGACATGTTAATGTCATATTCACTGACAAAAGAAATTGTCAGTAACATACTGAAAAGTCTTCTCATTAAATCATTCATTTAATATGAAAAATAACTCCTTCCATCAGGAGGAATAAGGAATTTGGTTTAGTTATAACTGTTGTACTTTAAAAATTAGTAATTTATAGTATAAGCTCAAAAAATAAAAAGTGTAATTTAAAAATAAAAACCCTTCATTATTGAAACTATTAATTCAAACAGGCTCTTAAGAGGAAAAACACAATAATAATAGAGTAAATTTTATCTATAAAGTTAATTAGGTTGCCTAAGAACTACTTTGCTCTAACTATAAAATTAGGGGAAAATGGGTAAGTCCTTAGCTTAGTTCTGAAAATGATAATAAATCCTAAAAAGTAGTGAGATGGATACTACATTTTAAAACTAAAATAAAAATGGGCTTAACCTGATATTAGAGAGGAGATATATTAATAAACAAGAGGAAACATATGGCATTCACCAAGAAGCTATTGCTAATACAGGTGAAAGGTGAAATTAGAGGGTAAATCACTTAGCCATCTACCAAAATTTAAAACATTGGATTATGCAATAGAATCCACTTGGTTAAAAAACATACTCAAAAACACAAAGATGCTGTAACTATACAGTGGTTCTGAATCACTGAGAAGGTTTGTTATTAACTCCCATTCAGAAGTAATTGGGGCCATAAAGCCTTTTTTTATAACACAGACAATGCCCAACTCCAAATACAATGTTTGTGATGAAACGGTCTCATAAAATAATAAAATTAATAGATGAGAGTGATCAGAATAAAGAAGTTAACAGACACTGTTTCTTCACAATAGATATTGGTAACAGAATGGAGTTTGAAGTATCTAAAACTACTTTGGATATTAGTCTCTTAAGGGGGAAAAGATAGCTATGAAGCTATTTGGAGAGAAGTCTGAGGATAAAGACTATTTGACCCTGTATTTTAAAAGTGCATTGAGAAGCACTGTTGAGAAATATTGAAATTGACAATAAGAGCTCATGGATTTTTTTTTTTTTTTTAAGAGTAATCTCAGAGTGGAAAGTAGCATTCATATAAAACACAAAATAAGCCACACACTGCTGGCACTTAGCCTTACTAGGAAAAAAGATTAAGACAAAGGTTCTAAACCTCTGGTTTACATAGTTATTTCAAAGGTCCACGAATCTATATGTGCATACATGCACTAGATAACTTCTGCTTGTCCCTTCTCCACCCTTCTCCATACTACTCTCTGCGCTAGGAAAACTGACCTATGTGAAATACATCAAGGCACTCCTGTAACCTTTAATTGAACTCCAGCAGCAAGTCAGAGGAAGGAAGAGTTATATATTTTCCTGGTTCCTTACCTGTAGACTCTTCTTAGGCTCACTATGTCTTTGGACCAAAGGCAGTCTGCTATGCAGTAATCGCTCTTCTAGGTTCCTATAACCCCTCCTTTTCCTGGTCCCTTCAAGCTTAGGAGTGAAAACAGATTTACTGATGTTGGATCTTGTTCCAACCCTGGTGATTCTCCAGTATCTTGCACACACTTCTGTAATTAGTTTCTGTAAATAAACCTTCCTTAAATTATCCTATTTTTAAACCTTCCTTAAATTATCCTATTTTGAGTGTGTCAGATGTTTCCCATAGGCACGCTGATGATATAATATACCACTTGCTAAAAAAACAACTCATCATGTAGAAGTTTACAATATTTGATATTAATGAAGTAATTCTCATAAACAGGCATTGCAACACTGCTGATGGTTATGGAAAACAGACAATCTCTAAGAAGAGGAACGTGACTATCGTAATGACATATACATTTTACTCTCTGACCCAACCACCCCCACTTTCAGGAATTATCCAAAATACAGCTCCAAGATTCAAACATCATGTGCACAAGATTCTTTATATTAGCATTATCTGAAATAGCAAAATCAGAAACAAGTCAAATACACATCCATAGAAAACAGGTTAATTAAATTAGGGTATATCTACACAAAGGAGTTCTATACATCCATAGGGGAAAAAACAGTTCTATGAGCTGATATGAAATGATTTCTAGGTAAACTACTTTTTTAAAAAGGTGCAAAAAAGTATATATAGTAACTTATCATTTCTGGAAGAAGGAAAGATAATTTTTTTTTTTTTTCCAAAAAGAAAATAACCCAGGGGCGCCTGAGTGGCTTAGTCAGTTAAGCGTCTGCCTTCGGCTCAGGTCATGATCCCAGGGTCCTGGGAATGAGCCTTGTATCGGGCTCCCTGCTCAGTGGAGAGACTGCTTCTCCCTCTGCCTGCTGCTCCCCCTGCTTGTGGTCTCTATCTCTCACTCTTGCTCTACTTCTCCCCACCCCCTGCTTGCTCACTCTCTCTAATAAATTTCTTTAAAAAAAAGAAAAGAAACCAGAAAATAATGAAAATGGTTACATTTATAAAGGGAGTAGGTGGGAACAATGTGAATGGGATAAGAACAAATATACGTCCATATACAGTTCTGAGTCAAATGCTTTTACACAGCCAAAAAAATCCAGAAGTAAACAAAAAAGATTTAAAAAGGGAATTTTAAAATTGAAAACAAATAAGAAAAATAAGCCTATCTGTATACTCAAAATGCCAACATTACCAAACAGAAGAAGCAATTCAAGTATTTTTGAACACAGTATAGAAAGATGTAGTCTAAGGTAAAAAAAAACTGCAAATGAAATCTTAAACTTCTCTTAGTAGGTTTATTGTTCTTTTATGTGTATTTCAGATAATACAAATGAGTAAACATTAAAATATTGGAAGCAAGATTCTCAATGTTAGAAAGAGGCTAGAAATATGGAATGAGAGGTTAAGGACAAATTGGAGGTATAAAAACAAACTAATTTAAATAAAGAAATACGTGTGTATGTCTGCCTGCCTGCCTATATAAAATATCATCCTAGCTCTGACCACTGAAAAGAAGCAATGACACTGCAGTAGTAGGGAGCACACTTAGCACTCAGATTTTTGTTTTCCAAATATCATTCCCCAATAGGAGAAATAGTTTAGGGCACAATCTTGTGCCAGAAAGCAAGCATGTGCTCAAAGACAAATGCAGACATAGGAACCATTTTAAAGGGTCTCCCACTGGCCAAATGTGGGATTAAAAAAAAAAAAAAAAAGTAGTAACAGTAATGGATAATATATTAGATTTAAAATAAAATCTATTGAGTACATACTGATTTTTTTTTAAGGTTTTATCTATTTATTTGACAGAGAGAGAGACAGCCAGCGAGAGAGGGAACACAAGCAGGGGGAGTGGGAGAGGAAGAAGTGGAGGAGCCCGATGCGGGGCTTGATCCCAGAACGCCGGTATCACGCCCTGAGCCGACCACAGACACCTAACGACTGAGCCACCTGGGCGTCCCAAGTACATACTGATTTTTTAAAAAAGATGTATGTGTTGGAGACAGGAAAAGATCGTTATCAAAAAATGCCAGCTAATAGATACAGAGGGAATAATAAAACTACTACCAGTGTAATAACTGATTCTGGCAAGGGTCAATAGATGCTAAAAATTACTGGGTGAAAGGTTGTTGGTAAACAGGATCTGTGCAAAGTATTAAAGTAAATAACTTATTATTTAAATAAAATACCTTTATATTAAGCAATCTGGCAAACATTATCTTAACTAAGTGAGCAAATCTAGCTGCAGAAACTGATATGATGTAGCTTCCTGACATGATGCAATGACAAGTACATTATCATCTGTGTACTGTTCTTAAAAATGTGTAACCTAAATATAATTATGAATAATCAGACATATCCATTCCATACATCTCTGTGGTCATTCTACAACACAATAACTTGAACACTTAAAAAAATATGTTTAATGAAAGAAAAAAATAATAAAACTATGATTTTAATTACAAAAAAATACAAAGACATGATGATTAAATACAGTATGAAATCCTGACTGGACCCTGGAGTGAAAGGGAGAAAAAAAAAGGCAATTAAAGATATCATGGAGATAATGGGAAATTTGAACATGGTTTGTAAATCAAATACATCATTGTTTCAATATTAAATTTCTTTTTTTTTTTTAAGATTTATTTATTTCAGAGAGAGAGATAGCACGAGCTGGAAGGGCAGAGGGAGAGAGAATCTCAAGCAGACTCCATGCTGAGCGTGAAGCCTGGTGAGGGGCTTAATCCCACAACCATGAGATCATGACCTGAGCAGAAACCAAGAGCCAGACACTCAACTGCACCACATAGGTGCCCACAATGTTAAATTTAACAATATCACAACTGTGCAGGAGAACAATCTTGTTCATAGGAGAGAAACACTGATTTAGAGAAGAATGTCATGTCTGCAACTTTCTTTCATATAGTTTACTTCTACTACTGAGAAAGAGAGATGGTAGATGTAGATAGAGAAGTTTATACACAGACACATAAACATATATACACACATATTTACATACAGATATATATACAAAAGAATAGAAAAAACTAATATAGCAAAATGTTCATTGTAAATCCAGATGGAGTGTAAACAAATGTGTATAGTACTATTTTTTCAACTTTATTATAGAACTTAACTTTTTAAAAAAGAAGCACTTGTGGGGAAAAGGGTATTCTTACAGTCATTCAGTCATTCAATCATTCAACAAATATTTACTGAGATTTTATTATATGCCAGATACTGCATTCAACTCTAGAAATATAATACTGAACATGATGCCTGTCCTTATAGAGCTTATAGTTTATTGGGACAGATGTCACAAACAAACACATAAATATATTAAGTACTTTCCAAAAGGAAAAATTAGGATAAAGTGATAAAGACCGATGAGTGGGGCGTATTTTCTTTAGGATGAATCAGGAAAGATTTCTCCAAGGAAATACCACTGAAGTTAGGTTCTGAAAGACAAGAAAATTATAATTATGGCGGGGATGGGAAGAACATTATAGGCAGAAAAAAAACAGCATGCATGTGCTTAAGGAACTAAAAGAAGGGTGGAGCACTATATGAAGGACATAAAATGAGACTAAAAAGATAGGCAAGATTATTCAAGGTCTTGAAGAATTTTGCATTTTATTCTGAGTGAAGTGAAGCCACTGAAAGATCTTAAGTAAACAGGAGAGTACAATGACTCGATTTTCAATTTAATATCACTCTCACTGCTATGCAGAGAAAAGGACTGGAATAGGGGCAGAAATAAAAATGCTGGCTGGTCAGCTGGGCTGGACTCACTACAGAGATGGCAGTGGAAATGGAGAGAAATGAATAGATTTGAGAAATTTAGCAGGCAAAATAAACGGCAAGAAAAAGGAAAGAATCAGGATGACTCTCAAGTTTCTGGACTGAGGAGGTAAATGGAGGTCTATCCACAGGGTTTTATGCATACCCATATTTGTAATAGAAAACAGTCCAGTTTTGGTCATGTTAAATTTGATATATCCATGATATATTCAAATGGATGTGTATGAGACTGGAACACCAGAGCTCAAAGCAAGTTTCATACATGACAAGTCTTGAAAAAATAATCCCTATCTCAGTGATGATTTTATTCTACTGCAAACAAGAGAAAACTAGAACAACAGTAATTCAAACAAGGAAGATATTTATTTTCTAACAATATGAGCTGCTACATCCAAGTTACAAGCAGAAAAAATTATTAAGAGTTTACTGCCTACTAATTTGTTATCTTTCTATCCAGGAAAAAAAACACCTTCGTTCCATTTACATCTAACTAGCCAAAACTATGTAACTAAGGGGTGCTAGGAGAATATTGCTATTTTCTTTTTAAGTGTTATAGCACTATTTTACTCTTAAAAATCATCTGGGTACTACCTTAAAAAAATTAAAGCTTTTTTTTCTTTTTAAATATTCTGTTTATTTATTTGACAGAGATAGACAGCCAGCAAGAGAGGGAACACAAGCAGGGGGGGTGGGAGAGGAAGAAGTAGGCTCCCAGCGGAGGAGCCTGATGTGGAGCTTGATTCCAGAATGCCAGGATCACGCCCTGAGCCGAAGGCAGATGCTTAACGACTGAGCCACCCAGGCGCCCCAAAAAATTAAAACTTATTAAAAAGTATGAAAGGGAGATGTAGAAAAGGAGACAACATAAATAGTCACCTCTTCAGAAAAGTCCGACTACTCAGGCCAGCTAAAAAGTAGAGCAGGTTTTTTCATCTTCAGCAGTATTAACACTTGGGCCAGACAAGTAAGTCTTTGTTGTGGGCAGCTATCTTAGACATTGTAGGATTTTAGCAACTCTGGCCTCTAGATACCAGCAGTATCCCCTTCCCCAGTCGTGATGATCTAAAATGTTTCCAGACATTACCAAATGTTCCTGGGATGCAAAACCACCTTCAGTTGAGAACCACTGCAGTAGAATAATAGAAAGAATATGGTACTGAACAGGTTTTTTTAAAAACCTAGAAACATATCGGCATGCTTTGAGAGCCAATGGTAAGAATCCCACAGGGAGAGAGGCTAACGATGAGGAGCAATTACTGATGAGAGAGGGAAAAAGGATGGGGAAATAGATGACTGAACATTGAAGAAAGGAGGCAAGAGGAGGACTTCAATGCCAATTTTGACAGAGTAGTTTGTACCAGATTAACCTTCTTGGTGAAAACAAGAAAACAATTACAAAATCTGAATAAAATATACAAAATAGCTGTTTAGATGCAGTAGGCAGCAATCTAGGCAGAAAGTAAGGGGCTAGGATCTATGAAAGAAGGGAAGAACATAAGGTAAGCTCCACATTCACTTGGCCTTTTCTCTGAGAGTATTGGCCAATTCACAGCACAGGAAAATAAGAATTTTAGGAGAAAGTGGCAGTCCTACTTATCCAAGACAGAGGTTGGAATTTGTGGTTGTCAAAGAAGATGGCATGTGAGGGCCAAGCTGCAAACAGGAAGGGACCACAAGTCTGCATGTAATCTCTCCATGAGGTGTTAGCCAACTCCTAAACTGCCACTGAGCAGTGTGTGACTCCCAGAGTATCAGCAGTAAACAGAGGATAAAAAGGCTAGAAACCTAAGCAAAATGTTAGCAACCACAGAAAACCATTCAAGGTGAGGGAGACATGGGCTGGACTTTAAGACCCTCCAAGTTTACCCATCTTAGTTAGGACTACGGTAAGGTTACCACTGGGAGTGAGGGCAAAACTGAAATAGATCAGCCTTAACAAAAACTACAACCAACCCTAGACAGGATTAAAGCAACCTATTCATACACTACCTACCTACCTCCAAAACAAAACTAAAACCCTTAATTTTCCTAGAAAGAACACATTATTTAGAACTCCTATAATACTTTTTATAAACTTGGAGTAGGAAAGCCTTCTAAAAAAAAGATATAATTCATACACCATTAAATTCACTCTTTTAAGGTATGAAATTCAGTGGTTTTAGTATATCCACAAGGTTTTTAGTGTATCCATCACCATTATCTAATTCCAGAACATTTTCATCATCTCAAAAGAAAAACAAACAAACAAAAACCCCTGTATTCATTAGCAATTACTCTCCATTTTTTCCCCTCTTCCTTTTAGCTCCTGGCAACCATGTGTCTATGGATTTGCTTATGCTAGATATTTTATACAAATGGAATCATACAATATGTGGAGTATTTTTTTTTTTATTGGTCTCTTCTACTTGCACAATGTTTCCAAGGTTCATTTGTTGTAGCATGAGTCAGCACATCATTCCTTTTTATGGCTGAATAATATCCCAATACATGGATACATCATTTTTCTGTATCCACTCATCAGTTGATGGACATCTGGGTTGTTTTCACTTTTTGGTTATTACGACGAATGTGCTATTAACATTTGTGTACAGTTTTTGTGTGGTCACATGTTTTCAATTCTCTCAGATACAGATCTAGGAGTAAAAATGTTGAGTCACATGCAAAGGCTGTGTTTAACTTTTTGAAGAACTGCCAAACCGTTTTCCAAAGTAGTTGCACCATTTTATATTTTCACTAGCCACGTATTAGGGTTCCAATTTCCCCACATTATTGCCAATACCACTTGTTATTGTCCACATTTCATTACAGCCATCCTAGTGAGAGTGAAGTGGATACCACTGTGGCTTTGATTGGCATTTCCCTAATAACCAATGATGCTAAGCAGCTTTCCCATGTGCTTACTGGCCATTTATATATCTTCCTTGGAGAAATATCTATTCACTCCCCCAACAGTTTTTTAAATTGGGTTATTATAATTTTTCATTTAATTCAACAAATGATTATAAGCATGCTATAAAATATGACCAAGTGACTTCATTCAATCAAAGCATGTTATAAAATAGAACAAAATGACTGGAATTCCTACAGAAAAAAACAGGTGATTCAGATATTAATATTAATAGAAAGACGAAAATAACTATGACTAACATTGAATGACTAACATTCAAAAAAATGAGGGAAAAATGGTGAAGCTGAGCAGACAATAAAACTATTAAAAAATCAAGTGAAAATTCCATACAACACAAAGCCACAGAATAAATTAAAATTTAAAATTCATTACATTTACTAGCAGATTAGACTCGGCCTAACAGAAGTAAACTTGAAGGTAGGTTGGGAGACAGTAATCAGACTGAAGTACAGAAAGGAAAACAGGTGGACAATATAGGAAACAAGTATAATCATGGATCTAAAGAAAAAGAGAATAGACAGAAGCAATATTTTGAAGAAATAATGGTACACAGGTTTCCAAAACTGATAAGAGACATTAACTCACAAGTTCAAGAAACTTAGCAAACCCTAAACAATATAAATCAAAAGAAACAAACAAAATACAGCCAGGCACAGTACCATAAAACTACAAAAATTAAGATAATGAGAAGGCAAAACTACGAAGACAGTAAAAAGATTAATGGTTACCACGGATTGGGAGGAGTGATGAACAGGCAAAGAACAGAGGATTTTTAGGGCTCTGAAAATTCTATGGTCCTATAATGATGGATACAAGTCATTACACATTTGTCCAAGGCCAAAGAATATACAACACCAAGAATAAACTAATAAACTGTAATGTAAACTATGACCTTTGAGTGATTATGATGTGTCAATGTAGGCTCATCAATTATAAGAAATGTACCACTCTGGAGGGGGATATTGATAATGCACATGGTTATGCATGTGTTGAGACAGGGAATACTCGGGAAATCTCTGTATCTACCCCGGTTTTGCTGTAAATCTTAAACTGCTTTAAGAAAATAGTCTTTAAAAAAAAAGACAATGAAATACTGCCTTAAACATGAATTTAAATTCTGGTATGTCTACACATATAAATGTGATTCATAAAAAAAAAAAAAAGACAATGAGGAAAGTTTAAAAGTGGTCAGAAATATAGGCCGCTTTATTTTCAAATTCATAATTCTGTCTGTTCAACAGAATGGCTAACTTTTTATAAGATAAATGGAAACCACAAAAAAATGCAATGTCAACTTTAAAGTGCTGAAAAGTACCCATCTATAAGTCTATACTCAGTGAAAAATCCTTAAAAAAGCTAAAGCAAAATAAAAAACATTTTCAGAAAACAAGTTTTCAGAAAATTTTTGCCAGAGCACCTGTAATAAAATACATAATAAGGGAGTAATTCAGGCAAAAACAAAATGAAACAGGCAATTGCAAAATGGAACAAAGAAAACTCAGAGCACATATTTGGATAAAGATAATGAAGCCATTTAAAACAATAACAAAAATGTTTTAAGGGCCATAAGACATGTTAAAGTATTATTTATATCAACAATAGCACAAAAGGTAGAAGGGAGTTAAATGAAGTTAAACTAGTAAGTTTCGGCACAGTTCTAAAAGGGTTAAAGTGGTATTTGAGTTAATTAATAAAAAGTCAAAAATTCATGTTATAATATGTAAGAAATAAAAACTGAAGGATTAGATAATAAGTTAATCGAAGGAAAAAAGATTTGAGTGAGGAAAAATCCTATGATTACAAAAGACAAGACAGGAGAAATAAAAGAAAAACATGACAAAAACACAAAATTAATGGAAAGATGGTAGACTTCATTCAAAAATAGTGTCCATTAAATCTAAAAGAATATACCAATAAAAGATGAAGATTGTCAGATTGGATTGAAAAAAAAAAGCCACATTTCCTACTCACAAACTTTAAATTTTTGGTAGCAAAAATAATGAAAGTGAAAGAAATTCCACACAGATTCACCATTTATTTATATCAATAAATGAACAAACAGGCTCTAGGGTAATATTAAAGACAAAAATAAATACTTCATAAGAATAAAAGGATTTTAAAAATTCAAAGGACTGAAAAATCATTCTATATTCTCTAAAATATTTAACAGAAGAGTTAAACTGGAAGTCAAAAACAAAGAGGTAACTAAACATTTGCAAATACATGCAAATTAAAGAACATACATCTTTAAAAATTCCAATTTTTTAGTAAACAATAAGGAAAATATGGAGCGCCTGGGTGGCACAGCGGTTAAGCGTCTGCCTTCAACTCAGGGCATGATCCTGGCATTAAGGGATGGAGCCCCACATCAGGCTCCTCCGCTATGAGCCTGCTTCTTCCTCTCCCACTCCCCCTGCTTGTGTTCCCTCTCTTGCTGGCTGTCTCTCTGTCAAATAAATAAATAAAATCTTTTAAAAAAATAAATAAATAAGGAAAATATGACATCAAAACTTGTGGGAGCCACCTATAGCAATAAGAAGAAAATTTATAGCTTTTAATAAATAAAATAAAAAAGGATGAAAACTTATGACCTAATTTTATCTCAGAAAGACAGAAAAAGAGGCACAGATTAAAACCAGAAACTATAGAGAAGAAAATAATAACACAATCAATGATATAAAAAAGCAAACATGCAATAGCAAAATTAATGAAACCAAAAGCTGGTTGTTTTACAAAATTAGTAAAACTAATAAACTGTAGGAAGTCTTGATCTGATCAAAGAAAAAACAAGGTGAGAGAGAACCCAAATTATCAGTATAAGGATTAAAAAAAGGAGTCAACACTAGAGATCTGACAAATATTAAAGATCATAGAAGGATGTTATAAAAAACCTCAGCCTAGGGGCGCCTGGGTGGCTCAGTTGTTAAGCGTGTGCCTTCGGCTCAGGGCGTGATCCCGGAGTTCTGGGATCGAGCCCCCCATGTCAGGCTCTTCTGTTGGGAGCCTGCTTCTTCCTCTCCCACTCCCCCTGCTTGTGTTCCCTCTCTCACTGGCTATGTCTTTCTCTCTCAAATAAATAAATAAAATCTTCTTAAAAAAAAATTTCAGCCTAATAACTAACATTTTAAATTAAGTTAAATTTAATTGATACACCTTCCCAAGACTGACAGAAGAAATTAAAAATCTGGATAGTCCTATTAAGTATACAAGAAATTTAATTTATGATTAAAAATATTCCCACAAAGAAAAACCCAGGCCCAGATGGCTTCACTGATAAAATTCTTCCAAACATTTAAGGAAGAAATAACATCAATCATAAACTCTGTAAATGAACAAAAAATGAAGGAATACTTCCCATCTGGTTTTACACAGTCAGTATAACCTTGATACCAAAACTTGACAAGGGCATAACAGGAAAGCAAAATTACAAAACAAATTCTCTCATTGACGTAAATACAAAAAAATCCTAAACAAATTCAGCAAACTGAATACAATAGTATATAAAAAAGAGCATGAGCAAATGGAGTTTATTCCAAGGATAGAAAGTTGGCATAACATTTTTCCAAGGGGGAGGGAGAGAGAGAATCCCAAGCACGCTCTGTGCCCAGTGTGAAGCCCAATGCTTAACCAACTGAGCCACCCAGGTACCCCAGCATAACATTTTAAAATCAATTATTTATTCATAGAATAAAAAGAAAAAAAGAAAGAAAATCATGTGACCACCCACACTGACACAGTAAAATCATCTGATAACATTTAACACTTCTTTTGATAAACCTAGGAATAGAAGGGGACTTCTTTTAAACTATAAGGATTATCTACAATAACAAACAACAATAACAAAATCTTAGAGCCCATATCATATTAATGGTAAACTAATGACAATTCACTAAGAAAGGTATAAAACCTGGAAAGGAAGAAGTTAAAAGGTCATCAGTAACAAATGTGATTTCTCTATATAGAAAATGAATAAACATATGCATTAGCAGGGTCTCTTTACACAAGATCAGTATGCAAAAAAATCACTGAATTTCCATGTACTAGCAAAAACCAACTAGAAAACAAAATTTTAAAATACCATATGACTTACTTAAAAAATGATAAAATATCATATATAGCAATATTAAAAATCATCAAATACTTAAGACAAAGTCAAAGGAAACATGTAAGACCTTTACAAAATGCTGAGAGAAAATGAAGAAGACCTAAACAACAGAAAGATATACTGTATTTAGGGATTCAAAGCATTTCCAGTGTTATCAATTCTCCCTCAAATTGGTCTATACATTCAATATAATTCCAGTGGATTAATTTTTTACAGTAGAAAATGGCATACTCATTGTAAGATACATATATAGAAATGCAAAAGATCTAGATTGGCCAAGGCAAACATTAAAAAGAATAAAACTGGAGAAGCTTACTTCAAATATCAAGATTCATGATAAGTTTACAATAACAGAATATTGTATGTGGTAAATCTAGACAAACAGATCAATGGAATCAAAAAACAGAGCTACACTTATATGGTTTTCTGATTTATAACAAACGTTTTAGTACAGTCCAGTGGGAAAAGGATGGTCTTTTTAATAATTGGTGTTAGGTCAAAGATACGCATACTAGAGGAAAAAAAAAAAAAAAAACAAACCTTGACCCATAACCTCACCAGGTACAAAAATTAATTTGGGAGCGATTACAGACAAATATATGAATGGTAAAGTATTAATACTTTTAGCAGAAAATGCACATTATCTTCAATACTTTTGGGTAAGGCTAAAACACTAACCCTAAAAGACTGATCAATCTGATTTTGCTAATATTAAAAACTTCTATATATCAAAACACCATTTTTAAAAAGGCAAATAAACAGGGAGCAAATATCTATATCTGTATAGAAAGATACAGTGATCTCTAGGTATCTGTCTGGAAAAGGAACATCCAGAATATACAGAAAATTCAAACAATCATTTAAAAAAAAGACAAGACAACCTAACAAAAATTAAGCAACAGAAAGGAAGATTTCACAAAAGAGGATATCCAATTGGCTGATATGAAAAGCTCATCATTTTTTATTAGGGAACTGCAAATTATAAGAGATACTACCATAAAACCATCACAGTGGCTAAAATTACAAAGACAATATGAAAAGCTGAAAAAGATATGGAGCAACTAGAACCATCAATCACTGCTGATGAAAGAATAAATTTATACAACTAATTTGGAAAACTATTTGGCCATCCTAATATATACCCACAGAAAGAGATGCTTCTATTCACTAAATGTCACATACAAGAATTTTCATAGCAGCTTTATTCATAATATCTCAAAACTATAAACAACCCAAATACCAACCATTAGGAGAATGAATAAATTGTGGTATATTCCTATACCAGGACACTACACAGCAATGAAAAGGAATAAAATACTGTTACATGCAACAACATGAATAAATCTCACAGATATAATGTTAGTGGAAAAGACAAACACAAATGATGTATGATTTCATACATGTTACATGATTACATTTATATTACTCACTTTTATGAAGGTCAAATATAAACAAAACTAATCAGTGAGGAGAGGTCCGAAAAGCTAAATTTTGGGGGCAGGTATTTGAGCTCAAGTAGTGGTTACACAGGTGCGTGTATGTGTATATATAGGGAAATATATATATATATATATATATATAGAACACATAAGTGTGTGTGTGTGTGTGTGTGTGTGTGTGTATCAATCAATCAATCATTCAAGGCCAGAGAGGGTGGGATAAAATAAAAATAGATTGGCTTTTTACAGAAGTTGGGACAGTTTCTCCAACATAATTAGAAGGAAAACAGGAAGGGTTCAGATATTGGTAGTTTTGTCAGTTTTGATGGCAGACAAATGAGGGAGCTGTTGCTCCAGGTTTTTATTTTCTCAATCTCATGAGTTGAGGTCATGCATGAGCAGAGATTAGGAACTCTCAGAATAAAAAAGACTGATAAACTGAGAACTGGTTACAGATGTTATTAGCATCCTGTCGCTGCTGTAGAATACCTACTGCAAAGTTAGGGCTCGAAACAACACATATTTATTGTAAAGTTAGGGCTTGAAACAATGCAAATTTATTATCTTACATTTCAAACTATACTACAAAGCTATAGTAATCGAAACTGTATGGTACTGGCATAAAAACAGACACACAAATCAATGGAACAGAACAGAGAGGCCAGAAATAAAGCCACGCTTACATGGTCAATTAATCTATGACAAAGGAGGCAAGAATATACAATGAGGAAAGAGTCTCTTCAATAAACGGTGTTGGGAAAACTGGATAGCAACATGCAAGAGAATAAAATTGGGCCACTTTCTTATACCATACACAAAAATAAACTCAAAATGAATTAAAGACCTAAATTTATGACCCAAAATCAAAACTCCTAAAAGAAAACATAGGCAGCAATCCCCTGGATATCAGTCTTGACAATATTTTCTGGATCTGTCTCCTCAGGCAAGGGAAACACAGTTAAGGAAAACCATCAACAAAATGAAAAGGCAATACTAAATGGGAGAAGATAATCTGCAAATAATAAATCTGGAAAGGGATTAATATCCAAAATACATAAAGAACTCACATAACTCAACACCAAAAAATTAAAAAAATCCCATAAATAACCCAATTAAAAAATAGGCAGAGGACCTGAGTAGACATTTTTCCAAAGAAGACATACAGATGGCCAACAGACATATGACAAGATGCTCAATATTACTAATCATCAGGGAAATGCAAATCAAAACCATGAGATATCACCTGACACCAGTCAGACTGGCTATATCAAAAAGATAAGAAAGAACAAATGTTTGCCAGGATGGGGAGAAAAGGAAGCCCTTATGCACTATTGGTGGGAATATAAACTGGTGCAGCAACTATGGAACACAGTATGGAGGGTCCTCAGAAAATTAAAAATTGAAATACCATACAACCCAGTAATTCCACTTCTGGATATTTATGCAAAGGAAACAAAAACACTAATTCAAAAAGATATATGCATCTTTTCAGGGAAAAAAGAGTAAAGTATTAATGTTAATTGAGGCAACCAATTTACAGAAATTAATGCATTTTAAAGTACAAGCAGCTGAAGAAGTGATTAAAATCATTACCTTTTTTTGTTTTAATAAGAAGTTAGTGAGCATATTAGCATTTAAAGAAATGGAGGAGAGAGAAGTAGATGTGAAGAAGAAAAATCCTGATGTTACAGTTTTACTACATTTACCCTCATTTGGACAAGAATGACATTCCTGAGACTTCCTGTGATTTCTCAAATTCAAGGATATCTACACAAGATACTTTTTTCCCACATAATGGTTGTAAATAAAATAACTGAAAGATATATATGTCCATTTCAGAACCTGCATGGAAGTTATTGTGACAAGAAGAGAAAAACAGACTCATTAAGACATGGATGCAGCCACTCTGGAAAACAGTGTGGAGGTCCCTTAAAAAGTTAAAAATTGAGCTACCCTATGACCCAGCCATTGCACTACTGGGTATTTACCCCAAAGATACAGACGTAGTGAAGGGCCATATGCACCCCAATGTTCATAGCAGCATTGTCCACAATAGCCAAATCGTGGAAGGAACCGAGATGCCCTTCAACAGATGACTGGATTAAGAAGCTGTGGTCCATATATACAATGGAATATTACTCAGCTATCAGAAAGAACGAGTTCTCAACATTTGCTGCAACATGGACGGCACTGGAGGAGATAATGCTAAGTGAAATAAGTCAAGCAGAGAAAGACAATTATCATATGATTTCTCTCATCTATGGAACATAAGAACTAGGAAGATCGGTAGGGGAAGAAAGGGATAAAGAAAGGGGGGGTAATCAGAAGGGGGAATGAAGCATGAGAGACTATGGACTCTGGGAAATGGGCTGAGGGCTTCAGAGGAGAGGAGGGTGGGGGAATGGGATAGACTGGTGATGGGTAGTAAGGAGGGCACGTATTGCATGGTGCACTGCGTGTTATACGCAACTAATGAATCATCGAACTTTGCATCGGAAACCAGGGATGTACTGTATGGTGACTAACATAATATAATAAAAAAAAATTAAAAAAAGAGATGACATTAAAAAAAAAAAAAAGACATGGATGCTGAGTGGTGTACTCTGCTCAAGAGCTAAAGAATTCACTTTCACACAGCAGCCTCTCCATCAAAGTAATTCAAATTCCTGCCATTTCAAAATCACCTTCAGGGCTGCTCATGAATTGTTCAAATCTATAATGTTAAATCTACTGTAAGACTTGTGCAGAGGGTATTTTTCTAGAACTACAAATTAAGGAGTTCTGATCCCCGTAACCTATGAAGATTTTGTTTAAACCTGTTTTTGTTTTGGTTTGGTTTTTTTGATGCACTTTCAGAGGAAATAACTGCCCTCACTGAGGTTTAAAGTATTCACAGCTTTAATGTGACTGCAGCAGCAAAAAACCTGAGAATCTAATTCAAAATCCAAATTCCCAGGCTCCCATCATAGAGCTAATGAATGAGAATTTGTGAGAGCAAGGCTACAGAATCTAAAGTTTCAATAAGCTCCCAGGAAGGAAGCCCCATAAAGGACTTTGTGCTATCATTTGAGACCACTGAGACATACTCAAAACTTTCAGAAATTTGACAAAATTTAACCATTCATTATTTTTAAGCTGAATGTTAACTTTGGGAGAACTCTCAGTTTCATCATCAAATACTTTATTATGCTAACATTTCACGGATTTTTAAAAATCCAGTGTTATTTTCTGAAGTTCACTTTTTATATATCCAAATACCAAAACTCATTTTATATTTAAAAATTATAAGCAGTTAACACTTTTCATACAGCTTCCAAAGAGTGAAATACCAAAACCATCCCATTCATCCACCAATAATCCCCCAATGACTATGTAAGATCCATCTATTTCAGAATATACAAGTTGTACGTGCAATAGCTGAAGGGTATTCATTTAGATGGAAGAATATCATTTAGTTTTATCATAGGCTAGCTGTCACTGTGCCAGTCTACAGTTCATGTATGGTCCTTTAGAGAGACACTAAGTCTCATAAATTGTCAAAAAAGAAAAAAAAAAGCTCTGAATCTCTTGAATAATCAAGAATTCCTATGATTCCCATCCTGCTTTTGTTACACCTGACTTATTCTTTTTAAAAATTTCTTATCATTTCTCTCAGTCTACCTCCCTTTCTCTTATCTCTTATCACCCCCCTTAACTTTCATTGACGACATTACTTACCTGTGCCAATAAATTTAGTATTTGTAGCTTTCAAAGATGAGTCAAATTTCTCATAAGTTACCAATAAGATAATTAAATTGGGGTAATCTTGTATCTACTGAAAATAATATGTATCACTGAGAAGATCTTATATGTTTATAGTGAATTTAATTAAGATGAGTTTATTTGGGGCTTTCCAAAGGAAATAACCATCACTAATCAAATAAGAATGGCTAGGATAGAAAAGAAAAGAAAAAAATACTCTCAAGAGCCATTCAGTAAACAGCTGAATAAAAAGCAGTTAAAAGTAAATACTGACACTGTTTAATAAAAGCTTTGAGACAAATTTTGTTTTGAAAGGAAAGCTACTTTTAAAAAATAATTATAAAATACTATTAAATACCATAAAAAGTTACCCTGAGAAAATATACTACCTGGCAAAATAATTTGAAATTACATATAAGCCAAAAATTTTATATTTAAAATATAAGTGATTTTACTATAAGGATAAGAAAAAGAATTTAGTCCACTTATTTCATGGATAGATCTTTTCACTGTGATAGACTTTTAAATGAACACCTTTTCAACTAGTAAAAACACAAACAGAAGGCTAAAGAAGTCCTTTACAAACTAACATAATACAGTTCAGTAAAAATATTCTTAAGCTTTCTCATCCATTCATTTAAAATGTGACAACAAATGAAGGAACACGTTTTGGAATACAATAGCTTGGAACCAGTTAAAACAAAATCCACTAATAATGACAAGTTTGCTAGGTAAGTTTGATCAAAGATCTCTACATAAATTTCTTATATTTATTGATTTTTCTCATAAAGATTTCCTATGAAGAATAAAATGTACTATACGTAAACAGAGGCTACAGGTAAATCAATGCATTGCGTATAATGGATGATTATATTTTAAAAATTCTTATAATTACAAAATTACCTTATTCACCTATAGTTAGTTAAAATTTAAAGTTTAAGAACATTAAAATTAAGGTTTTATCATCTATTTTTTAAATATAAAGCTACTAAATCAAAAACAACAAGATAAAAATCGAGTTCTATGAATAAATATTTTAAAAGTAAGTACTCTAGGATCATAACACTGACAACACTAATTATCTTTTCTACTCTTGGCAGTTATGTTGTATACTGTTTGGGTGACTGATGGGATAATTTCACTTCATTTTCTTTCAGTTTATTCTGGACCATGTAGGAGAAGAATATTAAAATAATTAACACCTCTAAACAAAGTACTTGATAAAGTTTTTTAGTTTAAATAAAACACTTGAAAAAACCTCAATTAGCTAATACATGATTCTAGAGCAAATAACAAATAACTAAACCTCTGCCTGCTAAAGGAAAACTTTCACTAAGGATTCCTGATTTTAAAAAATGTCATTCAGTATTAATATTAACTATTTTAGGACTTTTATATATTAAGATCCTACTCTTTCACAAAAAGCTCTTTTCATAAGTTGAGCTAGCATTACCTTAATCATCAAAAATATAAATGTCTATATATTTTTATATCATTAAAGATTTTATTCACTAAAAACATTTAATCACAGGAATCAAAGCAGTTAGAAACAGGTAAAATGTATAACAAAACAAGTTATTCTAATTCATTACACCTACAGATATTTTGGTTAATTTACTGATAATGGCCTTATAGCCAAAAGAAAACTATTTAATTAATATTTATCTCAAATATAAATCTTTACCAATAGCAAATACATTGTCATTCAACTCGAAAAAGTATAAAAGACATTAATAATCAACTTTTTTATTTGAACATTTTAATAAATTTTAAGTTATACATATAGTTTATGTATGTCTTACATAATTTATAAGTCATATAGCTCATAAGGCTACATATTAAAAATAATTAATAAAAATCATATTCTTTGCCTTGATCACCTGATTTTTTGTTGTTGTTGTTTATAAAATTAATCACAGTTAGCAGGGTAGAAATCGCTTTGAGCTTCATGAATGACATCCAAGAGATGGGAAAGGATTAGTTCTCAGTTGCTGCCAGTTATAGCGCCAGGTGGCTTTTTCTGCAGTGAAGGTGTTACCGATAATCCCATTACACTGGTACTAAATCTTGCAGACATCAAAATTATCACCAAGGTTCCTTTTCATCCCATCCTTTCCAAATGACTGGAAGTCGCTTCACCTGAAAGAAGTCAAATCCACATGCAGCTGCTGTTTTAGCAGGCAGCAAACTCCCTGAGAATGCCAGTCGTGATTCAATTTTGCTGTGCTGGTGGCCCCCTATTCCCTGTCCAATAATACATCTGTTAAAAAATCCTACAGCTACAAATCAAGTTTAATCCTACCAGGGACCTCATGTTGGTCTTGTCTTCCAAAAAGGCAGCAGGTTCTGCTGTCTATCTCTGCTAGTGTCTGGGGAATACCCTTTAAATCCCAGCTCTACTTAGAAGAATAAGCTAAGGATCACAAAACATGACCTCAAAAACCCTGATATGACTATATTCTGACCCAGAGGCATTCATTCTAGGTGAAGATTAGAACTTTGCATAATAAGATTACACAGCAAGTGAATGATATCAAGGGACTATCCATATGCAGCCGCCTGGTTTTCTATAGGCAGCCTGTGCTCTGCAATATGCAGTGCAGACGAAAAAGAGCTTGGTCTTTCTAGCTGAAATAAAATAGATTCACATAAATTAGTTGGCCATTTCCAGATTCCTAAATCCCCTATTACATCTTTTATTGACAGCTCCTGTGAGGATAGCACAAATGTTATTCCTTTTTATTCTGTGCTTCTATAACAATCATGCTCTGTAATTGAAATGTACATAGATTATGGCTTGAAATTAACATCTTGTTTGCTGTAATCTTGGATTACAATTGACTGTGTACATAATAAAATTAGGAAATCAATGGATGGATTTATCATCTCCAAGAAACTAGAGGTATTGTTTAAAGAATAGTTTAACATTTTGTGTCAACACTTTAAATGCAGAAGTCACAGAGAAGTCAATAAAAATTCAAGTGAGTAAAAGAATACAACAGGCATCATGCAATATCTACATAAAAGTTAGATTACACAAAAATTAGCTCATTTCCCTCAAAATCTGAAGTGTTAAAATTTTCAAGATGTGAAAAAGTCAGAGATCTCACGAACATATGATTTTTCTCTCAAAACCATACTTGAGCAAGGTCAATGACACTTAAGGTCTCTACTTTTTATAAAGTGGGTGCAGTAGCAGTATTTTATACACATCAGCTTGATCATTTATACTTTAAAATATTTGAATCAATTCAAATCAATTGTAATTCAAGGTTTTATAGTTCTTAACTACATGTTCCTAAAGTAGTTAATGAAGTTCCCTCTCCTTATATTTGAATATATACAGAGCATTTAAAATGTATAGAATCCTAGAGACCTTTATGCTCAGTTTTTTCTTCCAACAAGTTTAAAGCTATATGAGCTCTAAGCAAACTTATATGAAAAGAGAGATATACATTCACACAAATACCTATGCGGAAAAATTCTAAGAATACGAAGAGGAGTTCTCAACTTTATTTAAAAAAAAAAGTATTAAAATTTGCCATGGGATTCTTATACAACTAAGCTCCTTGGTATACTTGAAATATGTTTGACAAGTTTGATTTGCTCACAACTGTTGAGGAGCATACTACATTCATTACATTAGCCATTATCTCTTATCACAATATATTTAAGCATATCTATACAATATCTGGTAAGTACTCAGGAGTCAGGTGACATAATTTTGATTTTGTGTATTATTCAGGCAGATATATACCAATAGTATCAGTTATAGAGCTATAAAAAACACTGTATGTAATTTCAATTACATAGCCCATGAATGTTCTTCGGTCACTTGAATAGGATATTACTAGAAAAGTAATGAGGAATGCAAAAAATACACATTTCTATTATGATATTTGTATGTAGTACTTTAAAACTACATTGTTCAATAAGGTAGCCATTAGCTACATATGGCAACTGAGCATGTGAAATGTGACTAGTCCAAATTGAGATGTATTGTGAGTATAAAATATACATGAATTTTGAAGACATAGTACAAAAATTACTACAATTTTTTATATTGATTACATGTTGAAAAGATTATATTTTGG